>NC_063170.1:1489540-1532216 GCF_023159225.1 Perognathus longimembris pacificus
GGGAGGGCCGGGGGCCCCTCGTAGAAAGCAGAAAATGTGCTCTTCTCCTTCTGACAGGACAGAACCACCAGACAAGATGGCGGCGGTGGGCCAGGAGCCCCCGGGCCAGCAAATGAGCCTCTACAAGGCTGCAAATCACTTCAGGGCCCTGTGGTGCCAGCGCCCAGGCCCCACTTAGAGAAACAGCAGGCTTGGATCTGGGGGCAGTCCTGTTGAGAGGACTTGTCACAGAAGCAAATCTGTTCCAGTGAATCAAAAGGTTCTCAAGGACACGCAGCGCGGCTTGGCAAGGGGACCAAACTTCCTCTTGTCCAAGGCTAAAAGTCTCGAGTCTGTCCCTGGGAGCGGAGGCGGGGAGGGTGGCCGCGGGCGGCGGAGGCCTGGCTGGGGAGGAGGACTCAGAAACCGGGGCTGGGAGTGTGACCAGAGCCACCGTGCTGCTCAGCGGCCATGTTTTCCTTCAGGACTGAGGACCTGCAAAAGGGGATTTTTAAAAATGATTAGCAAGGTGAAAGGAAAACACTGCTCGTTGAAGAGTTCAGAAGCAACTGAGAAATCCAGGAAGAGCAAGCTGTAGTGCACCGACCCCAGCCTGAGGCCGGGCCTAAGAGCAACAGGGGACCAGCTCACCCGGGCAGCTCACCCGGACAGGCACTGGTTCCCACCTTACGAGAGGCCAAGGCACAGGAGGGGACAATTCTGGACTCTTCCAGTGGCTTTGCACAAAGGCCAACTGGGGGGCGCCGGAGGGGAGCACCTACCAGCCTCCCAAGCCTGACTTACACTGGCCAGGAGGTCTCCTTCCTGCCCAGCTCCATCATCAAGACTTTGGAGATCATTGGGCACTGTCTCTACAGTCTGGTCGTCGCCCTCACCAGCCCGTGTCAGAATACACAGCTTTTCACAACTGTCCACCACTGCCAGGTGTGGAGTGGGTCCTATGCTCTGCGGACCCAGGGCAGTTGGATTGCACCTGTTTAAAAGCAAGCGCTGTTCTGAAATTGTCCTGTTATTTTTAGATGACTCTAGATTCCCTACCTCATAGATGGGGTGTACATGAGCACACCCACAGGAAGCTGGGAGGAGGGCCCAGAATGAGTGGAAAGAAGGTGACAAAAACATACCATCAGCTACATCGGACGCGGATGAGAGGGAGGGAGGGAGGGAGGGAGGAAGAGGGAAGAGATAATACTAAACAAAAGGAAAGAAGTGCACATAGCGTCCGATTTGAAAGAAATGGTTTCATTGTTAAAGTTCATAGAGTTCATAAGCTTTGTAGAGTAGAATGATGGTTTTCATCACTGTGAAGGTTAAAATGTGTACTGTGAAATATATGCAGTAACAAACACAATAAAAAAAATTTTTAAGCAAACAACAGCAGGACTCACCACCGTTAGATGGTGCTGTTTGCAAAGGTTTTCGCATCTTACTGGAAAGGAGAAAGCAAGGCGTTCAACTTCAGGGAGGGAACTGAGAGATACATACACACCAAAGCAAACTGACAGGAGCAAGTCTAGGAACTCACCCGTGAAAAGCAGGTGAACGTCGACGGTGGCGGGGGCTAGCCAGGGCCCTGTCCCCTGTCCCTCGTCCTGCACAAGGTCTGCAGCGGCTGTCAGGACAACTGTCCTCCAAGCAACTGTCCCACCAACTGCCCCAGGGCTTCTGTGCTCAGGAGGCTGGACCTGTCCCCTCTCACCTGTCTTCTCCCATCCCAGGATCTGCCAGGCTCCCCAAGACTGACTCTGGCCTCCGGGAGTGCTCTTGGCTGACTGTGGAAGTGATCTCACATTCCCGAGTACCATCTATGGCTTCGCTCTGCAGTTCCTAGCGAAGCCCCCACCGGGAACTCTCTGTCATACACCTGTATGGGTGCAGTGCAGCCTCTGCGGGGGGGGGGGGGGGCTGGGGGCCTCCCCCTCGAGCGTTACGAACAGTTATCTTACCTGTGAAACAAAAACAAGGTCTGAAAGTAAATAAGCCACAGGTAAAGGGAGGTGGAGTTGTGTGTAAAGGAAGTATGGGGGGGGGTATCGAGGATGAGGGCCCAGCCCACTCGTAGGGCAGGAAAGGTGAGAGAGAGAGAGAGAGAGAGAGAGAGAGAGAGAGAGAGAGAGTGGGAGGGAGAGAGCGCCTATGTGCACACACACTTGAATTCAGGGCGTAGGTGCTTTTTCACAAGGTTTCGCAAGGTTGGTGCTCTACCACTTGAACTACAGCTTCACTCCAGCTCTTTGCTGACTAACTGGAGGTAAGAGTGTCACATACTTTTCTGCCCCAGGGTTGGCTTTGAACCTTAATCCTCAGATCTCAGCCTCCTGTGATAGTTAGGATTCCAGGCATGAGCCACCGATGTCTAACAAAGGGGGGGCCGGTTTTCTAAATCTTTCTGAGCCACCAAGTTACACAACGCACAGTATTGCGAGTTAATGTTTGTGTGACCTTTCCTTTTCTCTGCTCCTGGCTACTTGGGCTACAGACATGTCTGATTGTCTTATTGTTGCAGACTAATGAGGAATGAATGACCAGCATTCTGGAATGGAGGGAGGAGAGGGGTCCAGAATGACCGGTCGGGTCAGTGGTCAGCTGGACATTCCTGTGATGGGGCTCCGAGTCCAGCCGGGTCATTCTTGGCTTCAGGAAGAAGGCCAGGGACCGCGGATGCCTGGCCTCTCCCCACCAGGGCTGTGCATCAGAACTCTGGAGTTCACAGGAGCATTTGCTCCGCAGATTGTTGCTGTCGACGCCCGGGTTCTATGTTCCCGCAGGTGCCCTGGGCAGCCCGGAACCCCTCAGGAGAAACGGAGGGAGGAAAG
Organism: Perognathus longimembris pacificus; assembly: GCF_023159225.1. Taxonomy (NCBI): domain Eukaryota; kingdom Metazoa; phylum Chordata; class Mammalia; order Rodentia; family Heteromyidae; genus Perognathus; species Perognathus longimembris. The sequence goes on from NC_063170.1 coordinate 1,492,357, forward strand.
CCTCCACGCCTCGCCTCGGCCTGTGACTGGAGGTCGAGCGTTGGCCTTCCTCTCCTGAGCCCAGGCCCGGGGGGGGGAGGGGGGGCGATGCCACCCCGCGTGGAGTTACCTCCATGCCCGGCCTACCCCACATCCGCCGGGCATTTCCTGCGGATGACCCCTTCGCATCGCATCTTCTGCCCGACTCAGGCAGAGGGTTTCTGGTTTCCCACAGCCCCTTAAAGTTGGGGCCCACACGGTGGGTCTCCGGCGAGATGGCCTCGGGGATAAGAAGGGGGTTTCTGTGTGGGGGCACCAGCGCGCTCCTGGGGCTCGGGGACCAAGCCGGGGTTCCCCTCAGGGGGTGGGCGGGTACCCACCGGCCCCACGGCGCCCTTCCGGTGCTCGGGGCCCCGGGCGGTTCCGAGCCCCACCGGCTCCCGCTGGGGCCCGACCGGGAGGGGCGGGGCCGAGCCCAGCGGGGCGCCCCCGGGTCTGGGGGCGCCCGGGCTCCGCGGACCGCTCCACGTGCTCGGAGCCGGCCCGCGGGGGGGGCGGGGGGACGGGGGGCGGGGCCGGGGGCGGGGCCGGGGGCGGGGCCCGCGGGGGGCGCGGAGCGGGGAGCGGCGGGGCCTCGGGGGGGCGTGGCCCGCGGGGGGCGGGGCCGGCCGGGCGCGGACCAACGGCAGCGGCCGGGCGGCGTCCAACGGCAGCCGGGGCGGGGCCGGCCGGCGCGGGGATAAAAGGCGGCGCGCGCGGGGCGCGGAGCCAGACGCGACCGCTGCCCGGGGCGCGCGGAGTCCCCGCCGGCCGCGCGCGCGCTCCGCCCTCCTCCTCCTCCTCCTCCTCCTCCTCCTCCTCCTCCTCCGCTCGCTCCCCGGCTCGCTCCTCCTCCCCGGCTCGCTCCCTCGCCCGCCGAGCCCAGGCCCCGGCCGCCGGTGCGGGCCAGCATGGCGGGCGCCGGCGCCAAGCGGCGCGGGCTGGCGGCCCCGGCCGAGGAGGAGCGGCAGGCGCGCGAGAAGATGCTGGGGGCGCGGCGCGCGGGGGGCGCGGGGGGCGCGGGGGCCGCGGCGGGCGCGGACGAGGGCGTGACCCTGCAGCGCAGCATCACGCTGCTCAACGGCGTGGCCATCATCGTGGGCACCATCATCGGCTCGGGCATCTTCGTGACGCCCACCGGCGTGCTCAAGGAGGCGGGCTCGCCCGGGCTGGCGCTGGTGGTGTGGGCCGTGTGCGGCGTGTTCTCCATCGTGGGCGCGCTCTGCTACGCCGAGCTGGGCACCACCATCTCCAAGTCGGGCGGCGACTACGCCTACATGCTGGAGGTGTACGGCTCGCTGCCCGCCTTCCTCAAGCTCTGGATCGAGCTGCTCATCATCCGGCCCTCCTCGCAGTACATCGTGGCGCTCGTCTTCGCCACCTACCTGCTCAAGCCCGTCTTCCCCAGCTGCCCGGTGCCCGAGGAGGCCGCCAAGCTCGTGGCCTGCCTCTGCGTGCGTGAGTACCGGGCGGGACCGACCCCCGCGCGCGTCCCTCCCCGGGCCTCCCGCCGGGCCGCCGCCCCGCGCCCTTCCTTCCCCGGACTCGGAGCCGGGCCAGGCTCACCGGCCCCGGGACCCACGCGCGGCCGTTCGCGGGTGGGCTTAGCGAGCGGGGGGACCGACAGCCGGGTGGGGCGCCCCGCGTCCCTGCCCAGCCCACCGGGCCGGCCCCGGAGCGCTGCGAGGCACCACGTGGAGTGAGTGACGGAGCGGCCCGCTTCCTGCTTGAGCTTCCCCGGGCCGACTGGCTGTTAAAAGGGCAATTGCAGTTTAAAAAAAAAAAAAAAGGCCATTTCTCCTCTCCGAGCCGGCCTATCAGGAGTGGGTGCACCGGCTGACTCATAACTGCCAGCAGCAATGAAATCGGGTGAGTGAGGAGCTCGGCTGCCCACGGAACCCCAGTGCGTTGGGCCGAGTGGGCTCGGGGGTCCCAAGTTGCGCCAGGGAACGGCAGTGCTGGCAGAACCGTGTTGGTTGCGTGGAGCGGGGGATGGGTGTTCTTGGCTCCTGGAAGTCCTCAGAAGGGTCATCCGTAAGCTGGGGCCTGGGCATTCAAGGCAGATGTCTACGCTTGCTTAGTGAGCCCACACCTGCCCAATCGCAGTACTGAGTGCGAGGGCCAGGTCAGGCGGGCGCTGAGCCAGGGGCTGGGCTGGAGCTGCGGCTCGGGATTGGGGGTGTTTTTTGTTGTTGTTGTTCCGTAAGACAGTTTTATTAACTGTTTTTCTCATTGCAGGGCATTATTTAATACTGGGGAGGATAGGTAGCAGCATGAAAAGCGTTTTGTTGTTTTTTTGGGTTTTTTTTCCCCCCAGTCCTGGGGCTTGAACTCAGGGCACTGGCCCCGAGCCTCTTTGTGCTCAAGGCTGGCACTCTACCACGTGAGCCACAGCACCACTGCTGGCTTTTTTCTGAACAGACTTTACTGCCCAAGTTGGCTTCAAACTGTGCTAGCCTCAGATCTCAGCCTCCTGTAGCTAGCAGTACAGAGGTGTGCCACTGGCGCCCAGCAAAAGTGCTTTTTAAGGGCCTGTGCACTTGCCTGTGGGAGTGGAAAGCTGAGATTGTCTTTTAGCACTGCGCGTGCGCTGGACGGGGTGGGAACTACTGTGTTAGCAAGCGGCAAGGGTTAGGATGGAGCGTTTTCTAATCCTCTTTCTAGTAACTGCCAACACGGGTACATGGTGGGGTAAAAAAAGGACTGGTAGGATGAGTGCAGAGCAAGCGAGAGAGCACAGCCCCCCATGGGCCCTGTCTGGCAGCACTCCCCAGCCTCGGCGCCGTGACTGTAGTCGCCGCGCTCCCCTGCTTTCCAGAAAGCCTGGAGCGGCACCATGGTGGTGTTGACAGGTCAATGCGGCCGGCTCCTGCCTCTCAGGACCGCCTCATTTGCACCCCAGCAAGTGTGCTCAGCGTGCCTGTTTTGACCAGACAGCACAAGGGTGTGTGGATTCTAAGATTAGCCACAGCGCCTTCCCAGGCGGCTCTGCCCTGCCAGGCATTCAGATTGCAGACGGTTGTTTTCTCTTCTGAGCTGTGTTCATGTGCTGGTACCTGGGCTTAGATTCAGGGCTTCAAGCCCTTGTTCAGCGCTGAACCACTTGATCAACCCATCCAGGCTGACTTCAAACTGAGATCCTCGGATCTCAGCCTCCTGAGTAGCTAGGACGACAGGCGTGGGCCACCAGCACCTTTTGTTTTTCTTTGCTAATGTACTACTGAGTAACCCAGGCTGGTCTGGAACTGGAGACCTTCCTGCCTCAGCCTCCCACCTCCCAGGTGTTGTGATTGTGGGTGTGCATTACCATGCCCAGCTCGGTTCACAGGTCGCTTCAGAGGCTTTTCTTTATTATTGTTTTTTAAAGAAACATAGTAGCTATGAGGGATGGGAGATGCAAACAGACCTTTGTGGTCCCTGGACGGGCAGAGCCCTCGATGGACTGTGCGATGGACACGCCAGCCCACACCATCCCTGCCCGTGTCCCGAGGCTGACGCGGCCTGGAGAGGGAGCTGGGCCGGTGGAGGTGGGAGGCCGGGCTCCTCTGATGCAGTCGTGGGCAGTGGCACCCACCCTTGTGTAAGCCGCCACTGAGATGACCTGGAGCAGACATGGGGCAGTGGTGGGCAGCTGACAGCCCGAAGGGCAGGTGGCCCCTCCGGCCTGTGCAAGTGGCCATCTTTGGCCTGTGCACACTGTTGTCTGGGCGTGGGTGTCAGTGTGTTTGGGGGGTCGCTTGTAGAGCGGAACTCCAAATGACTTGAGAGAGAAGAGCGCTGCCTCCCTCTTCCCCCGGGCTGTGCCTCTGGCCGCCACCTCGGGAAGGGCCTCGGGGCTGTAGATGCCAGGGGCCTCTGGTTTCTGCTGGTTAAAATGGTGTTGTGAAGGCCCTTGGCCTTGGCACGGAGGGGGGCTGGTGTGGGAAGTCCAGAGACAGGTCCTTATGGGGCAGATGCTGGTGAGTCTGCTGGTCCTGGTCGTCTGTAAAGGCATCCCTAGCCCTAGCTGCTGGTCCTGGTCCACTGTAAAGGCATCCCTAGCCCTAGCTCCCAATCTTGGTGGCTATGTGCAGGGCCGTTGGGAGTTGGTTTATGCAGCTTGTTTATTGCTTAATGAAAACTTGGTAGTGTTTGCTTGGAGTTCAGGTAGTACTGGACTTTTACCTTCTCGGCAGAAGTCACTGACTGAGCGTAGATTCTGCTTGGCAGGGATTTGATCCGGCCGCTTATCTGATCTGTCTGCTGAGGGTGGTAGGAGCCGAGGCTGGCCTAGGGAAGGCATAGCCTCCTGAGGGGCGGGCTCCTGACTCCCACTGGGCCACCAGGGGAGCTCTTGGGAGAAGGGGTCTGAATGGGCTCTGCCCCGCTGCCCTGGGTCTGCTTCCCCGGCCTGTGGTGTCTGGGATGTATCCTACAGGCGGTGGTTCCATGACGTGGAAGGCAGGAGCTCCTCGCCTGCACACTGTCGGAGGGTAGAGGGTGGGACTCCGGCTGTTCATGGTCACAGATCAGGTGAGCTCTGCTAGCCTTCTCTCGAGGTGCTGGCCACCTTAAGAGAGCCAGGCAGCTCACCTGCCTGCCCCCGGCTGGGGATTCCCAAGTGGAGATGCTTTGCTGCCCTTGTTGGGTCAGGAATGATGTCCCCGCCCTGCCTGGGCGTCGGTGGGCATGGTACTGAGCGGGCAGCCGGGCGGTTCTGTGCTCCTCGCCGCAGCCCCCTCCAGCCCTGCTCATTGAGCACAAGGAAAGGAGGAGAGAAGGTTGCCACACGCCTCCCTTCCCCTGGGCCTCTGGGCTCCAGGGTACGACCTGCCCCAGGGGCAGTGTTATCCGAGCCAGCCAGGACTACAGGGCAGGCTGGGTGGAGAAATGTCAGGCCCTTCCTGGAGGGCTGGGGCACGCGGGACGGGCCGATGGCTGCAAGTCCAGTGGTGGAGAGGGGAGGGAAGGAGAGTCTTTGACTCCCTGTTTTCATGCTGCTGGCTGGTTTCCTCATCCCACCCCCACCCCCCCCACCCCCCCGCCGCCTCCCCAGCATCTGCCACCTCTGGGTCCATCCAGTGAGGCCTTGGGAAACCCGAGCCCGATGAGGGGTTTCAGGCCCTCCCCACTGCCGCCCCCCGCTGGGGCCCTGGGTCCCCACGGACCTGTGCTTCCAAAGCATGGGGGCCTCCAGCGTCTCTGGGGCTGAGTCAGCACGGCGGCAGCCTGACCGTCAGCCCTGAAACCCACGTTCCCAGCGGCATGAAAGTGTGGCACCCCGGAGCGGGCCTTGCCGGTCATGGGACCCGGCCTGAGGCCGAGCATGTGCCCCGCGTGGGTGGGCGGCGAGGCCGGCGTTCCCAGCCTTTCTTTTTCTGGGTCACAGACCCCTGGGTAATCCCTAGCGCGTGCGGGATCTCCGCCCAGGGACGCCTGCCGGGCGCCCTTCCCGCGCACAGAGGCGCCGGGGCTTTCAGATTGGGGCCCTGGAGGGGGCGAGAGCCTCCCCCACAGCCCCGCACCCATGTGGCCCGTCTCACGTGCTCTGCCCAAGGGCTGAGATCAGTGTTCTCATCCCGGGCCCAGAGCGGGGGAAGTGGCGGCAGCAGCGGGTGGGAGTCGGAGCGGGCACCTGCCAGGGGTCTGGAGAGGCCCAGTCAGCCCAAGGAAGGACATGGCGTTGGGCAAGGTGCTGGCGGGAAGTGCTCCCCACGCCCCGTGTGATGATCACCTGCGGGGAGGTGCCCGGCCATCTGCCCCTGCCGGCGCCAGGGGGAGGAGGGGCGTCCAGCCTCGGGCCCTGTGCGCCAGGACCCTCCAGAGGCCGAGCCCGGGTGCTCCCGCCCTCCTCCTGGGGCGCGGTGCAGGGGCCCCGGATTTGAGCTCCGCACCTCGCTGGCCGGCACGGGCGTCCCAGCGCTTTGGGGAGCTGCTCAGAGCACTCTGCCCCCATCCTGACCGCCGCAACAGTACCTGCGTTCTAGAGCATGGCCCGGCAGTGTGGCCCTGCTCACCCCTTCCCAGGCCCTCTCCCAGCCCTGCCCTGGTCAGACAGGAGGCCCCATACCCACCGCTCCCCATCGATCCTGCGTCTGGAACTCTCTGGAAGTTGTAGAGGCTGCCCGTGGTGTCAAACCAGCCCTGTGCCCCGTCCGTCCGGTTGCTGCTCGCGTGGGGGATCCTCTAGCTCTGCCCCCGCCCCATGCCGGGACTTGCCAGCTATGTGAAGAGTTCTCTCTGGCTTTGCCTGGGCTCGCAGGGCCTGGGGCTGGCAGCCTGACCCTGTGAGGTCCCCAGGCTGCAATGGCGTGAGTGAGGGCCTCCGGACAGCCTGGCCCCGAGCTGCCTTCAGCTCGCCCTCGGGACACTCCCAGGTCTGGCTGCAGAGCTTCTGGGGCTCCCGGGAAGGCTCCCAGAGGCCTCACCGGTGGCGCCTCCTAGGAGGACCCAGGGCCGCTGAGGAGGCCTGAGCAGGGCCCGGCTGACGTGTCCTTTGAGCCGCCAGTCCCTCCAGCTGTGGCCAGGGCTGGAACGCTTGATCCTCTACCTAGGCCCTGCGTGACTGGGCTAGAAGAGCAGGGTGGGGTGGTTATGGTCTGGGGGCGCAGGGCAGGCCTGGTAAGGGAGCCCCTAGAGTCCTGGGCGTCCACGGCCCAGCTCCCAGCCTGCCGCAGCCGTGACTCTTCCTGGGGGGCCCTCCTCCCGCCCCCCGTCGGCCACCCCGAATTTAGCCCAGGCCTCCAGGCTTTTTCCCCCTTTGTGGCCTGGGCAGGGTCTGGCCAGGCAGGAGAGGCCTCCAGCGCGGCCCCCCCCCCCCCCCATGTGCAGGTAGCATCCGGTGGCTGAGGCAGGGAGAGGAACCGGGAGGCTGGGTGTCCTCAGCCCCTCCCCAGGGACTGGGCTGTAGCACTCTCCCTCCACCCGCTGACTCGCCGGCCTCGACTCTGCTCCCCCCGCTGCCCAATGAGGGTGCCCGTGTGGCACAGAGCTGGCGAGGAAGACATCTTATCACGCGCGTGCAAGGGCTCTGTGGCGTGGAGATAGAGCTCGGGCTTGCCGTCCACCCGGAGGGGGCGGAGCGCAAGCAGAGGCTCGAGGTGTTAGGGACCTTGCCTTCCCACACGCAGCTCCTAACGGCTGTGCGTGGGCACCACGGTCTAGAACCCCGGGTAGCTTGCCCGGGGGGGCGGGGGAGGCGCTGGCTTCCCGAGAGCCTGGTGAGGGAGTGGCTGCCGGATCCCGGTGGGCAGATTTCTTCCGGCTTATTAAGCTTGCCTTTTTATAGCCTGACTTAGGTGGGGACACGCAGCCTGTGTACGGCCAGCGACACCACTGCCCTGGCAGGCAGGAATCCGCCTGGACAAAATGCAGAGGGGGCTGTGGTGTGGCTGCCCAGGGCCCGGGTTCCATCCCAACACCAGCAGGAAATGGAATACGGAGACAGGAGCACGAGGGCCCGGATTCAAACATGCCACCAGCTTGTTGGTTGCTAGCTCCCACCGAACATCTGGGGTGTAAGATACCCCCTTACACCTGTTACCTCCTCCCCCACCCCACAGGCGGCGCGTTTCCTGCAGCCTGGAGAGAATGGCTGGGGAGGCCCCTGGGTCTGCAGCTGCTCTCGTCCTGCTCTTCCCCGGCACCCACGGTGGGGATGGGCTGTGGAAGGCATGGCGCGTGGCCCCACAACTCCCCCTCCGGAGCCTAGGAGAGGAGGCTTCCAGACAGGGCCACCATGTCTGAGCCCGTGCCCAGGGGCTTGGGAACTGGGGCCGGCAGGTTTCCAGGGCCATCGTGGCCCAGCTGGCCAGAAGCTCAGGGAGCTGGGCCGGTCCGTCCAGTGCCTCGAGTCGGGTGTGAGCCACAGGGCTGGCGGCAGGACAGGAAGTGGGTCAGTGCCCCAGATTAGTGAGTCTCCGCCCCTGGGGGCTGGAAGGTGGGGGGAGTGCTGATTTTTAGGAAGCACCGTGGCTATTGGGCAGACGCCAGACTCGGCTCCTGTGTGTGCCGGGCAGGTTCAGATAAAGCCACGGCCACTGCAGAGACCCAGGGCCGGCCGTGGTTGCAGTGGTCAGCCAACGCCGCTCTCGCCGGATGTCACTGCGCCCTGGGGAGCCGCCCGGGAGTGCTGCCTGGCGCCTGGGGGCCTCGGGGGCCTTGGGGACCAGGGCTGCCGATGGCAGAGCCTGGGCGAGTGCCGCCAGCTCCCGTGCGGCACGGACGTGAGGCCGCCGTTCCTCACCGTCCTCGCGCCTGACCCCGAGCCCAGGCCCGGCTCTGGGTGGACGGACGCCTTTCGGGGAAGGCCAGCTGTTGTGTCTGGCAGGACGTCGCTGCGTCCGTGCCCAGCCTGCGTGTGGGGTGGCGGGTCCCCCCCCCCCCATTCCTTCTGTGTCAGCACGGGCAGGCCTGGCTGGACGGACTGGGTGGTCAGGAAGCGCAGGCAGGCGGGGGGAGGGGTGGGGTGTAGGTGAGGCCGGAGGGGGCGAGGCAGCAAGCCTGCTGCTACTGCGGGACTGTGCCCCTACCCGCGCCCGCCGGGGGCCCGAGCTGTGAGGGCAGAGCGGGGTTCGAGGCAGGAGACAGGCTTGGGGTGGGGTCGCAGGGCGGCCTGTGGAGCAGGGCCGGGCCTGCCCAGCTCCCTGCCCACGGTGGCCTTATCTCCCCAGCCCTGGCTGCGGCGGTGGCCGTGGCGGCCATGCTTATCAGGGGTGCCACGCAGGCCGTCCTGGAGAGGACCGGCCTCCCGCGCACGCGCATGTGCACACGCGCACTCACGGCTTGCGGGACCCCTGGGTGGAGTGTGAGGAAAGGGCCTGAGGGTGCAGCCCCTCGGGACTCCTCGGAGAGTGAGCGCCCACCAAGGCCTCTGCGGGTGTCCCAAGGGGCGGCCCTGTCTCCTCTGCTCTGGACCCTTGGCCTGTGGCACCGGCTGAAGACTCTGGCCCAGGAGCCTCAGGGGCAGAGGAGGGTCCGGTGGGGACACCTGCCGTGCCTCCTGGAACACCTGCCCTCCCCCCCAGGCAGACTGAGCAGGGGTTCAGTCCACTCTTCTCCCCCCCCCAGAGCTGAGATGGAACAGAGAGTGAGATCTGCCAGGGGCATGTGGGCAGCCCCCCCCCCCACTGCGCCACACCTCCATGCCCCCCACTCCCCCCCCGCCCCGCCCCGTGGGCGGGCAACTGATGCAATCCCCTGGCTGCTTCCGGGAGGCTGGGGGAGGGGCCGGCGGCCTGGCACACTGGGGGAGGGGCCGGCGGCCTGGCACACTCCCCGCTGCTTTGTGCTCACACTCACCACCGTGGAGGAAATGTGAGCCGCGGGAAGAGCAGGGACGAGCAGGGATGTCCCCTCCCCCGCCCCGCCTCGCCCTGGGGCTCTGGGGAGGCCAGCAGGACCTCAGCCCTGAAGGGAGGCCGCCGGGAGGGCGGGCCTTCCTGCTCCTTCACGGAGGTGTCAGGTCGCATCCAGTTAATGAATGTGGCTCGTTTCTTTGAAGTCTGTTCTGCAAATAGCAAAATTACCTGTAACTTGTGGCCTGGCGTCTTGCGGCCTGGGTTGTCTGTGGCTGTGCGTGGATGGGGCCGGGCGGGCCGGGGCGGTGGCCGGGGCGGCGGCCGGGCAGCACCGGGGCCCCTGGTGCCCTTGTGGGTTCATGTCTGACAGCCGGTTGCGGGCAGTGGAGCCGGGAGGCTGGCAGCTCACCCGCTCACCCCGCGCGTCCCCAGGGCTGAGACGCGACCTCCGCCCGCAATCCCAGGAGGCGGTGGAGCCGGGAGGGGTTGCTTGGCTTCTTGCGGTGGCACCGGGGCGTGGCTGACCTTCCGCAGCTGGCCCTGGCCCTCACGCGGCCCCTGGCCTCCAGCCTGCAGACGGCCCCCTCCGCTGTTTCTGGGGCACAGAGCCCTGCCTTACCTGGGTGCTGGTTGCTCTTGAGTGTGGACAGCATTCCATGTGACTTCAGACAGGGGCCGCATGGGGCACATCCGTCTCCGGAGCCCTGAGCCCGCCTGAGGCTGCCACCCTCCCGTCCCCACCCCGGCCTGGGCCGTGGCACTGGGTCCCCTGGGTATGAGGAGCTGTGCCGTTCGTCTGGGTGGGGACCCGGGTGGCGCAGCTCCGCCCTCCCCCAGCCAGGTGGGTCCCCAGGGAGGCCGGCGCCCACGGGAGCCGTGGCAGCCACCCAGCCAGTCCCTTGGGAGGCTGGTGTCCACGCACTAAAAGGAAAGCTTGCCGGGCACTGGTGACTCTACCTGTGATCCTGGCTACTAAGGAGGCTCAGACCCGGAGGAGCTAAGTTCAAAGCTAGCCTGTGTAGAAAAGTCCTTGATAACTTGTCTCCAATTAACTAGCAAAATGCTGGGCTGGAGGCATGGCTCAAGCGGCAGAGCACCCGCCATGAGCACGCCGGCCAGCAAGCATAAGAACAAGTTCGAGTCCTAGTACCGGCAAAGGAAAGCTGTAGGTGGACCTGCAAACTGTTTCTGTTCACAGTGCCCCGACCTTGCCTGCCCCTGCCACTCCCCTCCTCCCCCCCCCCCCCCCCCGCCGTGCCGAAGCGGCCCCTGGTTGACGCAGGTTCACTGGCCTCTCTCCACAGTGCTGCTCACGGCTGTGAACTGCTACAGCGTGAAGGCCGCCACCCGCGTGCAGGACGCCTTCGCCGCCGCCAAGCTGCTGGCCCTGGCCCTGATCATCCTGCTGGGCTTCGTCCAGATCGGAAGGGGTGAGTGACCCCTGACCTGGCCGGGGAGAGGGCGGGGCGCTGGCAGCCACACTCCAGACCCCTCGGGGTCCCTGCGGTGAGCCCCGGCGTGGGGCACGTCCCAGCACCATCTTATGGGGGCAGGGGCAGGGCGGCCTCCACACCCCTGGCTGTGGAAAGGAGGTCTGGAGGAATTCCAGTGACGCCAGGCGGATGGCTGGCTGGGCCCGGGGTGGGCACGGACCGCGGTGGGCACGGACCGCGGTGGGCACGGACCGCGGTGGGCACGGACCGCGGTGGGCACGGACCGCGGTGGGCACGGACCGCGGTGGGCACGGACCGCGGTGGGCACGGACCGCGGTGGGCACGGACCGCGGTGGGCACGGACCGCGGTGGGCACGGACGCGGTGGGCACGGACCGCGGTGGGCACGGACTGGGTGGGCACGGCCTGCGGTGGGCACGGACCGGGGTGGGCACGGACCGCGGTGGGCACGGACGGCGGTGGGCACGGCCCGCGGTGGGCACGGCCCGCGGTGGGCACGGCCCGCGGTGGGCACGGCCCGCGGTGGGCACGGCCCGCGGTGGGCACGGACCGGGTGGGCACGGACCGCGGTGGGCACGGACCGCGGTGGGCACGGCCTGGGTGGGCACGGCCCGCGGTGGGCACGGACCGCGGTGGGCACGGACCGCGGTGGGCACGGACCGCGGTGGGCACGGCCTGGGTGGGCACGGCCCGCGGTGGGCACGGACCGGTGGGCACGGCCTGGGTGGGCACGGACCTCGGTGGGCACGGCCTGCGGTGGGCACGGACCGCGGTGGGCACGGCCTGCGGTGGGCACGGCCTGCGGTGGGCACGGACCGCGGTGGGCACGGACCGCGGTGGGCACGGACCGCGGTGGGCACGGACCGCGGTGGGCACGGCCTGGGTGGGCACGGACCGCGGTGGGCACGGACCGCGGTGGGCACGGACCGGGGTGGGCACGGACCGCGGTGGGCACGGACCGCGGTGGGCATGGCCTGCGGTGGGCACGGGCGCGGTGGGCACCTGCTTGTGCCCAGCCTTAGGACTCCAGCCAGCGCCAGGGCCTGCGCTTGGGTGCAGGCCACGCACAGGGCAAGGAGCACAGTGCCTGGCTGTGCTGGGAGTCCGTGCGCCTCCTGCCGGGGAGGCCTTGTCGGGAGATTCCTGGGGCCCAGCAGGGTGAAGAGTTGAGGCCCCCTCTCTAGGAATTAAGGCTGAGCACCGTGACTGCCATCCCAGCTGCGACGAGGCAAAAATAGGAAGGTCAGGGCTGAGCCTCAGCACAAGCTCACTCAGAAAGGACCGGGGCCAGGGGACAGCTCGAGGGGCCGGGTGCCTGCCCAGCACGCGCGAGGCCCTGGGTCCCAGCCCCCCAGAAACGTAACACCCTGGGTCCCAGCCCCCCAAGTACAAGACCCTGGGTTCCAGCCTCCCAAAAAAAGAAAATGAGAGTAAGAGCAAGGGGCTGGCTGGGGTGCGGTCCCTGGCTGCCTCCCCGTGGTTGGGAGAGTGGGAGTGTGTGGTAGATTCCAGGGTCAGCTGGGATCAGGAACCAGCCCCAGGCAGTGGGGTGCGGGGTGCCCGGGGCTGGGGTGGTCTCACACCTTCCTCCCATCCATCGTCAGCCCTCCGGGGCTCGGCCCCTGGCTGCACCAGCCCCTCACGTCCTGAGAAGCCGCGGGGGGGGGGAAGGGGGTGGCGTGGCGGGGGGCGGGAGGGGGGGAGTTGGGATCCCCGGTCTGCAGGAGGTGCCTACCAAGCCCAGTCGCACTTGCACGAGGCGGGGTGGCGGGGGGCGGGAGGGGGGGAGTTGGGATCCCCGGTCTGCAGGAGGTGCCTACCAAGCCCAGTCGCACTTGCACGAGGCGGGGGGGCGGGGGGCGGGGGGGGAGGTGGGATCCCCGGTCTGCAGGAGGTGGGATCCCCGGTCTGCAGGAGGTGGGATCCCTGGTCTGCAGGAGGTGCCTACCAAGCCCAGTCGCACTTGCACGAGGCGGGGTGGCGGGGGGGGGGGGGAGGTGGGATCCCCGGTCTGCAGGAGGTGCCTACCAAGCCCAGTCGCACTTGCACGAGGCGGGGTGGCGGGGGGCGGGGGGGGGAGGTGGGATCCCCGGTCTGCAGGAGGTGCCTACCAAGCCCAGTCGCACTTGCACGAGGCGGGGGTGGCGGGGGGGGGGGGGGGGGAGGTGGGATCCCCGGTCTGCAGGAGGTGCCTACCAAGCCCAGTCGCACTTGCACGAGGCGGGGGTGGCGGGGGGCGGGGGGGGAGGTGGGATCCCCGGTCTGCAGGAGGTGCCTACCAAGCCCAGTCGCACTTGCACGAGGCGGGGTGGCGGGGGGAGGGGGGGGAGGTGGGATCCCCGGTCTGCAGGAGGTGGGATCCCCGGTCTGCAGGAGGTGGGATCCCCGGTCTGCAGGAGTTGGGATCCCCGGTCTGCAGGAGTTGGGATCCCCGGTCTGCAGGAGGTGCCTACCAAGCCCAGTCGCACTTGCTCCACGCAAGGTGGTGTCGTCTAGAGCCTGCTTCTGAGCCTGCTGGTCCCCTGAGCGGCTGCTGGGGGGCTCTTGGGGTCCCCTGGGGAACAGGACTGCACTCCTACAGTCCTGGCTCCATCCTGCCACACCCCTCGCCCTTTGGGGTGATGAAGGAGCCTTCGGTTCAGGTTCCGGCTTCTTTCCAAAGACGGAACGGTCATTGCTGGAGTTGGGGACCCTGGCGGGCAAGGCCCTGGGGCTCTGGGTGAGCCCCAGGGAGCCCGGGGTGGGGGAGGGGGCGACCTGCCTAGCTGCTGGGATTGGGGAGTGGTAGGGATGGCAAAGAGCCTTTGTTCAGCCTGAACACACAGTGTGTTTATAATTCCGATGGCTAAGGACCCCCCGCTCCCCGCCTCGCCTCCCCCAGAAGCTCACCCCGCGGGCCTGGGGAGGGAGGTGGGACCTGTGGCTCCACGGAGGCGGGTGTGGCCCACCGTCCACAGCTCCTGTCACCAGCGGCCATCAGACAGCCCTAGGTCTAGGGACAGGATTACACAGGGGCCATGCAAGGCTGCCATTCAGGCCACAATGGCCCTGCGGGGGGGGGGGGGGGGTTGGGCCGCGGCCTCCGCACAGGGCGCCTCTCGCCCGGGGTGCTGAGGAGCTCTGACCCCCCCCCCCCCGGGCTAGTCACAGGTGCTCGGACTCACTGAGTCCCTGGCTTCCGGAGCCGATGTTGCGGGCTGGCCTCGGGGAGCGTCTGGCGCGGAGCCTGGGCGCGGGCCCGGGCCGGTGGAAGAATGTGGTGCGCTGGGCCCCTGCCGGCCTCTCCCGCGGCCTCCCTCCCTCTCCTCAGCCGGCCCTCGCCCGCTGCGCCCGGCAGGGACCGAGGCGGAGATCAGGATGTTCCCAGACGCAAGTGGGCACCGGGCCTTTGTTTCCGAGGCCGGGCGTGGGAGTGGGGGCAGAGGACTTCCCCCAAGCCTGGCGGTGGGGCCCGGCCCCCAGAGGACACAGTGGCCCATTGTGCTGCTGCTGCCGGCTGCCCACCTGCGGCAGAGCACGCTCGTCCCCCGGGCAGGACAGCGGGCTGGGCAGGCGTGCGGTGGAAAGTGGCCCAGGAAGCTTTCCTGCTTTTCCTCCCACGCCGCATGGCTGAGGTTTGTCCTCCGGCTCGCAGGTGGCCGCCTCAGCGAGCCAGGGCTCCGCCTCCGGACGGGCAGGCGAGGTGCACGGTACGGGAAGTGTGTGCCCACGTCCGCCCTCACCCGGACTCACACGCGTGTGCGGGGCGGCCCGCACAGAGCTGTGAGGCCTCGGGAAGAAGCTGACTCTCTATGGCTTGAGGTTCACGTCTCTGGGCCTCGGGGAATGTTCTGGAAGGGACAGGGCTGCCGGTGCTGTCCGTCCCTGTTCTCTGCACCGTCAGCGGGGCCGGAGCAGCCCCGAGGTGCCTGCCCTCCTCCCGTCCCCCGCCCGCGGTGTGGCTGGGTCCTCAGCCCCGGGAGGGTCGAGGGTGTGGGCGGGTGACTCACCGTCCCCCTGGCACATTCCAGAACTTGCGGCGCGGCCTCTAACCAGCGCTCTTCTTCTGTCTGGTGCTCCCTAGGTGATGTGTCCAATCTGGACCCCAAGTTCTCCTTTGACGGCACCAACCTGGACGTGGGGAACATTGTGCTGGCCCTGTACAGCGGGCTCTTCGCCTATGGAGGATGGTAGGCTCCCGGGAGGCCGGTGGGACAGTGCGGGACTTCCCGCAGAGCTCCTCAGAGCCTGCACCCGAGGGGGCCGCCCCGGTGACAGACACCCAGCCTCCTCCAGGCAGCTTCCTGCAGGTGCTCAGCCCTGGCTGTGCACTCAGGATGCTCAACAGGGACTCGAGACTCGCTGCGGTGTAGAAGGTACTAGAAGGTTCTAGAAGACAGGAAAGCTCACGGATAGGGACTTGTGAAGGGCAGGCACGGCAGGAAAGGGACCCCATCCGGGCTGCTTCAAGTCCCTTGGGCTGCTGGCCCCTTGGGACGGGCCACGGAGCCTCCAGCCCGCTGGTGACGTTGGCGTGGATGTGGCCGGGCAGGGTGGGGTTTGCTGGGGCTGAGGACGGGAGCAAGCCCTGGGGCCGGGCACGCCCCCAAGCAGCCAGGGCGGCTCCGCTCCGCACCCCGATTCCTTCCTTCCCCCAGCTCCCGCAGGAGTGGCGGGTAACGAAACGGTTGTCTGGATTCTAGGAACTACCTGAATTTTGTCACGGAGGAGATGATCAACCCCTACAGGTACGTGCGAGGCCCGCGGAGCCCTCTCGCCACTCCACCCCATGTCACGGGTGGCTCAGCCCTCCCCCCCCAGGTTAGGATGGCGTGGGGCAGGCCTGGTCCCTGGGATCCCCGGGTGACCCCCGCCTGCTTTCCCGGCCTGCGGGCGGGCGGGCGCGGCGTGGGAGGGGCTCCGGTCCTCCAGGGTGTGGGGGTCGGTCCACGGCCCAGCTTCAGGTGCGCGTGGTCACCTGGGCCCGGGTGTGGTGTCCGGGCTCTGGGGCAGAAGCGCTAGTCCGGGCTCTCCCAGCCTCCCAGGCCCCGGTGCACCAGAGGCCGCCATGGGACGTGGTCCCGGGCTGCACCTGGTGACGCCTCCCTGCCGTCCCGTCTAGAAACCTGCCCCTGGCCATCATCATCTCCCTGCCCATCGTCACGCTCGTGTACGTGCTGACCAACCTGGCCTACTTCACCACCCTGTCCACGGAGCAGATGCTGGCGTCGGAGGCCGTGGCTGTGGTGAGACGCGGCCCTCCACCCCCCGGCCCGCACCCCCACACCTCGGAGGCCAGGGCCATCGCCCTCATTGGAAGACCCCATGTCCTGGCGGTGGTCCTGGGCACAGAGGAGGCCCACTGGGGGGCCGGGGGCTGCCATTGATCTGGTGGCTGTGCCCCAAGTTGCAGCCCTGCCTTGAAGTGTTGACCTAGAGCCCCAGCACTCCCAGGCTCCACCCACAATCCCTGTCCCCAGAAGGGCGGGGTGGCCTGGGGGCGGGGGAGCTGCCTAGCCCCCTCGGGGCCCAGCGCTCAGCTTGCTGTGCCCCCCAGGACTTCGGGAACTACCACCTGGGGGTCATGTCCTGGATCATCCCCGTCTTCGTGGGCCTGTCCTGCTTCGGCTCCGTCAACGGGTCCCTGTTCACGTCCTCCAGGTCAGCGCCCGCCCTGGGCTGCCCAGCCTGCCCTGCACCCTGCGATGCCCTGAGGAGGGCGCGGGCAAGAGGGGGCCGCCGCAGCCTGTGCCCCCTCCCCCCCCCCCCCCGGCCGCCCTGGCCAGCGCGCGCCCCCCACAGCCCTCCCCACGGAGGCACAGGGCTGCCCCGCCCCGCCCTCCTCCCTGCTCCAGGAGGCTGTGCTCCCCCTCCCCCCCGCCCCCTCCAGTCCACGGGCCCGGCCTGGGCTGAAGGCCTGCTGCTCTGTCCACAGGCTGTTCTTTGTGGGGTCCCGGGAGGGCCACCTGCCCTCAGTGCTCTCCATGATCCACCCGAAGCTCCTGACGCCGGTGCCGTCGCTGGTGTTCACGGTAAGCCTGTTCCCAGCCCCGCCCCCTGCAGCTCCAGCGCCGCCCCCTGCAGCTCCAGGCCCTGGCTACGGCTGCTTGGCTTGCACGCCGCTCCCGTGGGTAATGCACGCTCCTTGACACGCAGAGGCCGGAGGCCTGGGAGCCGCGGCCCGGCCCGGGAGCGGGTTTGCACGCCCGGCCGGGGAGCGGGTTTGCACGCCCGGCCCGGGAGCGGGTTTGCACGCCCGGCCGGGGAGCAGGTTTGCACGGCCGGCCCGGGAGCGGGTTTGCACGGCCCTGGCGGCGGCCTCGGCTGCCGGCTGAGATCACGGCTGCGCACGCTGCTCCTCCTGCGGGTTCCATCTGTCCTCCCGGCCTGGCTGTGTCCCTGCGTGGTGACTCCCCCGGGGTCCACACGCAAGCGTTTGTGGCCTGGGCTTTTGAGTCGGGGCCCCCGGAGGGTGCTGTGGCACTGGGCAGGGACTGAGGGGCTGCCTCCGGTCACGCCCCACCCTGCCCGCCTCGGGGGCGAGCCGCGCCGCCCAGGGTGGACGTGCTGAGCCGTGGACGGAGCTCGCGTCCCCGGGTCCGCGCCACCCAGGGTGGACGTGCTGAGCCGTGGACGGAGCTCGCGTCCCCGGGTCCGCGCCGCCCAGGGTGGACGTGCTGAGCCGTGGACGGAGCTCGCGTCCCCGGGTCCGCGCGGCTCACCGCCCGTCTCTGCCTCCAGTGCGTCATGACGCTGCTCTACGCCTTCTCCAAAGACATTTTCTCCGTCATCAACTTCTTCAGCTTCTTCAACTGGCTGTGCGTGGCCCTGGCCATCATCGGCATGATGTGGCTCCGCTTCAAGAAGCCCGAGCTGGAGCGGCCCATCAAGGTGAGCGCACACCGTGGCCCCCGGCCACGCAGGCTCCCTTTGCCTTCTCGGGAGGTTCTGGGGTGCGCTGGCGAGCAGTCAGGGAGCCCAGTGGCTGCTGGGAGTCGGGGGTGGGGCAGACTGCCCACGGAGCTCCTGGGGCGTGTGTCTCGGGGTGCCAGTGTGGGGTGCAGCAGGAGCCCCGAGAAGGCTGGAGGGAAGCCCCCCTTCGCGGTGGCCAGCACGGGGGCGCCATTTGAGGAGCTGGGGGGGGTGTCCCTGGGAGGACCTGTTCTGTCCCCTGGGAACCAAGGCCTCTGACCCATTTCCCAGGGTGGCCTGGCCCCCCGCAAGTTCAGTGCAGCCGCACTCGGACGCATCGCGTTGAGCGCAGCCCCCCGGCCCCCTGCCCTCGAGCTGTGGGCTCGGGGGCCCTAGGCGTGGGCCGTGGGGAGCCTGGGCGGCGCGGGGTGGGGGCTGTGGCCGGTGTGACGGGGTTGGCGGAGCTCCGATGCCCTTGCAAAGCCCGGAAGCCAGGTTGGCTGCGTCCGTGCATTCCCTGCCCCGGCCGGGTAATCGGCGCTGGGCATCGCGGCCGGGCGCTGGCTAGAGCACAGGGCGCGGGCGCCGTCCCCCACGGCCGTCCCGCCTGCTCCGGAGCAGCGAGCTCACGCCGGGAGAGGGTGCGTGGGGCGCCCCGGGGTGGGGGGTGCAGCCAGGTCTTGCAGGAAGGGGGCTCCAGGGCACACGGTGGGCACTCTGTTGGGCGGTGTGGAGAAAGCCCATCCCCTTACCCGGCCCCGTGCTGCAGGTGAACCTGGCGCTCCCGGTGTTCTTCATCCTGGCCTGCCTGTTCCTCATCGCCGTGTCCTTCTGGAAGACACCCGTGGAGTGTGGCATCGGCTTCGCCATCATCCTCAGCGGGCTGCCCGTCTACTACTTCGGTGTCTGGTGGAAAAACAAGCCCAAGTGGCTCCTGCAGGGCATCTGTGAGTGTCCGCCCCAGCGGCGTCCGTCCATCCCCCCACCCCACCCTGCAGGGCGTCCGTCTCCGCCGCCGGGCTGGCCCTGGAAGCAGCGCCGAGGCTCCGGGCACGAGGCTCCTCTTGGCCGGGAGGGAGGCGGCGTGTCCCCGCTCTTGTCAGGGATTCCAGAGAGCCAGGCGGCCCTGCCCAGCAACAACCCACACACCAGCCACCAGCTTAGAACAGGCAGCTTGACCCAGAAAGGCAGAGCCAGCGAGAGCAGTGCCCTCCTAGGACTGGCCCCGTGCCAGATTTAGGCCCCGCCGCGCTCCACAAAGGGCCAGGCTCCTAGGAAGAGCCTGGGCTACGGCCCAGGAGGGAGGGGAAGTTCTCAGTGCGCATGCGTGCACAGACACACACAGTGATGGGCCGTGTACCTAGAGAGACGCCTCCTCCTGAGACCAGATCCCCCTCCAGATCCCAGATCAGATCCCAGACCACATCCCCCTCCAGATCCCAGACCACATCCCCCTCCAGATCCCAGACCAGATCCCCCTCCAGATCCCAGACCAGATCCCCCTCCAGATCCCCGACCAGATCCCCCTCCAGATCCCCCTCCAGATCCCAGACCAGATCCCCCTCCAGATCCCAGACCACATCCCCCTCCAGATCCCAGACCACATCCCCCTCCAGATCCCAGACCAGATCCCCCTCCAGATCCCCCTCCAGATGCCAGACCACATCCCCCTCCAGATCCCAGACCAGATCCCCCTCCAGATCCCAGACCAGATCCCCCTCCAGATCCCAGACCAGATCCCCCTCCAGATCCCCCTCCAGATCCCCCTCCAGATCCCCCTCCAGCGCGATTTCTTGGCAAGGTGGAACGTGTCTGGGGGACCCCCAGTCAGGCAGGCCAGCCCCACCCGGGTCCCTACCCTGCCGGACAGGGCAGGACCCCAGTCTCCTTGCCGCGGCCGCAGGGCCGCTGAGCCCTAGCAGGGAGCTGCCCAGTGAGGGCGAGCGCCGCCGTCCGCGGCGCAGTGTGGGGTTCCGGGGGCTCCCCTGGCGCGGGGCCGCTGAGCCCTGGCGGGGAGCTGCCCAGTGAGGGTGAGCGCCGCCATCCGCGGCGCAGTGTGGGGTTCTGGGGGCTCCCCTGGCGTGGGGCCGCTGAGCCCTGGCGGGGAGCTGCCCAGTCCGCGGCGCAGTGTGGGGTTCCGGGGGCTCCCCTGGCGCGGGACCGCTGAGCCCTGGCGGGGAGCTGCCCGGTCAGGGCGAGCGCCGCCATCTGCGGCGCAGTGTGGGGTTCCGGGGGCTCCCCTGGCGCGGGGCCGCTGAGCCCTGGCGGGGAGCTGCCCAGTCCGCGGCGCAGTGTGGGGTTCCGGGGGCTCCCCTGGCGCGGGGCCGCGCTCACTCGCTGCCCCTCTCCCCGCAGTCTCCACCACGGTCCTGTGCCAGAAGCTCATGCAGGTGGTCCCGCAGGAGAACTAGCCAGGAGGCCGGGCGCCACCACCGAGCGCCTCGCCCGGCCCCGCCTCGCCAGCCCGCGGAGAAGGCACTCAAGGCAGCCGAGAACGTTCTGGTACGAATTTTGTTCTGGACGAGGAACGCCCGCCGACGGCTCCCTGGACTGGGCGCCGGCGGGAGCGCTCGCTCCGGGCCTCCCCCCCTCGTCTGTGTGCGGTTCTTGTTCTCGTTTTAACTTAAGTTTTCCCGTCTGATGCAGCATCTTGGTGGAGACCACCAAGGTGGTTTTTTAAAAGACACGGGGCGGTGGGGCTGGGGATATAGCCTAGTGGCAAGAGTGCCTGCCTCGGATACACGAGGCCCTAGGTTCGATTCCCCAGCACCACATATACAGAAAACGGCCAGAAGCGGCGCTGTGGCTCAAGTGGCAGAGTGCTAGCCTTGAGCAGGAAGAAGCCAGGGACAGTGCTCAGGCCCTGAGTCCAAGGCCCAGGACTGGCCAAAAAAAAAAAAAAAAAAGACACGGGGCGGGAGACGGGCCGAGTCCTGCGGCTCAGCCCACTCCCGGGACCAAATCACTGTCGTGAGGGGCAGAACTACTGAGACGCCGTCACAAACCGCACCACGGACTCCCTCGGACCGCGGGAGCCCAGGCTACACCCGGCCGGCCTGCCCCGGGAGGGGCTCGCGGGAAGGCCTGGCCCCGCCCCGGCGCGACCCGAGGTGGGCTGCAGCGGGGCCTCCGGTGCGGCTTCTTTGGGCATGGCTCCTGTGTGCACACGTGGTCCTGCGGCCCTGGGAGGCAGAGGCCGGCACCACGTGCCCTGGGTGCCCATCCGTGGCCCTGGGCAGTCACCGCCTGTGCGGCTCCTAGCGACTCCATGGCCGCTTTTCGAGAGACAGAGCCGAGCGCCGCGGGCCTCGCCCTCCCCGTGGGGCAGGGCCGGCTCGTCCAGCCTCCCCAGCCCCCGGCCACCTGCAGGACCTTCAAGATCCAGATCCCTGTGCGCCCGGCGCCCTGCGTGACCTCTGACCTGCCCGGACAGCCCCAGCTGCGGAACGAGGCTGCGGGCGTCCTGTCCATTCCTTTGCCTTTGTCGTGTCCTCCTGTCTCGCTGACGCCGTGGGCGCTGTCTGCGTGGCCGCGGCTGGCCACGGTGTCGGGTGTGTTCATTCCACCTTGGGCCGTCCACTGTGACATCCGCTTGATGACGAGTGGCCATGACGTTGTTTTCTTGCTAATGGCTAACCTGTTACACTGGGGGGGGGGGGTAGAGAGCTCTGTTTTGTGGGGTTTTGTTTTTAAAGAAAAGCAGTTGGAGTTGAAGGTCTTCTGCCTTGATTTCTTCAGCGCCAGATTCTGGGGGGCTCCGGGGGAGGCCCAGCCACCTCTTCTCCCCATGGGCCCTGCATGCCCGGGCTGGGGGTGACGGCCCGGGGCCGGCAGGGCGTGCTGCGTGTGTGGAGCAGGCGTGTGTGTGCAGGCCGGGGCGGGCAGGGCGTGCTGCGTGTGTGGAGCAGGCGTGTGTGTGCAGGCCGGGGCCGGCAGGGCGTGCTGCGTGTGTGGAGCAGGCGTGTGTGTGCAGGCCGGGGCGGGCAGGGCGTGCTGCGTGTGTGGAGCAGGCGTGTGTGTGCAGGCCGGGGCGGGCAGGGCGTGCTGCGTGTGTGGAGCAGGCGTGTGTGTGCAGGCCGGGGCGGGCAGGGCGTGCTGCGTGTGTGGAGCAGGCGTGTGTGTGCAGGCCGGGGCGGGCAGGGCGTGCTGCGTGTGTGGAGCAGGCGTGTGTGTGCAGGCCGGGGCGGGCAGGGCGTGCTGCGTGTGTGGAGCAGGCGTGTGTGTGCAGGCCGGGGCGGGCAGGGCGTGCTGCGTGTGTGTGGAGCAGGCGTGTGTGTGCAGGCCGGGGCGGCAGGGCGTGCTGCGTGTGTGGAGCAGGCGTGTGTGTGCAGGCCGGGGCGGGCAGGGCGTGCTGCGTGTGTGGAGCAGGCGTGTGTGTGCAGGCCGGGGCGGGCAGGGCGTGCTGCGTGTGTGTGGAGCAGGCGAGTGTGTGCAGGCCGGGGCCGGCAGGGCGTGCTGCGTGTGTGGAGCAGGCGTGTGTGTGCAGGCCGGGGCGGGCAGGGCGTGCTGCGTGTGTGGAGCAGGCGTGTGTGTGCAGGGCGTGCTGCGTGTGGAGCAGGTGTGTGTGTGCAGGGCGTGCTGCGTGTGTGGAGCAGGCGTGTGTGTGCAGGCCGGGGCGGGCAGGGCGTGCTGCGTGTGTGGAGCAGGCGTGTGTGTGCAGGGCGTGCTGCGTGTGTGGAGCAGGTGTGTGTGTGCAGGGCGTGCTGCGTGTGTGGAGCAGGCGTGTGTGTGCAGGGCGTGCTGCGTGTGTGGAGCAGGCGTGTGTGTGCAGGGCGTGCTGCGTGTGTGGAGCAGGCGTGTGTGTGCAGGCCGGGGCAGGCAGGGCGTGCTGCGTGTGTGGAGCAGGCGTGTGTGTGCAGGCCGGGGCGCGGGCACCACGTCCAGCCTGGGCCGTCAGCGCACGGGGCCCCGGCCTGCTGGCGGCCGTGGGGGGCCGCTCGGCTCGGGACGAGAAGAGCCCGACCTGGGGCCGCCGCCCACCAGCTCCTGAGCCCCGCGGAGGGCAGGGGGGCACGCGCCCCACCCCGGGCCACCGCCTCCAGCACTTCCTGATGACGTCCACGCTGAACCTCAGAACCAGCCGGCCTCACGAGAGCCTTGTTTCAAGTTCTAGGAACTTGGAGAAAAGCAGCACCTTGCCCGGGGCGTAAAGCAGGTCACGGGGCCCGGGCCTGCGGGCAAGGCCGGCTCGCTGCCTGGGCCTCGTCCACGGCGTCCTCCCTGGGTCTGCCTGGACTCCAAGCGTCCACTCTCCCTGCCTGGGCTCAGCCAGAGTGGGCTGGGGTGCGGGCCCCTGCACCCCAGTTACCAAGACGGGAACCAGAAGTCTAGCTGAGGCCAAGGACTCCCGACGCTCCTGTGTCCGCCGCTGCCCTTGAGGCCGCTGGTGCTTTTCCAGGAAGGACAAGGGTCGGGGCAGAGCTTGGTGGGGACCGAGGGCAGGTAGCCGGTTTTAATTTCTTTTTTTTTTTTTTGGCCAGTCCTGGGCATTGGACTCAGGGCCTGAGCACTGTCCCTGGCTTCTTTTTTGCTCAAGGCTAGCACTCTGCCACTTGAGCCACAGCGCCACTTCTGGCCATTTTGTATCTATGTGGTGCTGGGGAATCGAACCCAGGGCTTCATGTATACGAGGCGAGTGCTCTTGCCACTAGGCTATATCCCCAGCCTGGGATTTATTAAGAGATAGTGGGGTGCTTGGTGGCTCTCGATGCTGAGATCTGAGGATCTCCAATGAACTACCTGAAACCCGGAAGTGGCGCTGGGATTGAGCAGAAGAACTCAGGGACAGCGGCCAGGCCCCAAGTTCAAGCCCCACCACTGACAAAGTAAAAGGCTGCAGAGGGGTGACTGCTCCCCCCATCTGCTGTGTGAGGGGCTCGGGCCAGGCAGGGGTTCTCCGGGCCTCTCCCAGCCCAGCCTGCTCCTGACAGGACCCTCGTGACCAACCTTGTGCTATACCGCCTCTTCCTTCCAGGGGAGGGGGAGGGGTGCTCCGGGCCCAGCCTGGTTCAACTGCTTCTGTAGCTAGCTGTCCAGTCCAGGGAGAGGCAAGGAGGCTGCGGAGGGGGCAAAGGCAGGGGCTCAGGCCGGAGCCAGGAGTGAGCTGATCTCTGAGCTAATGGGGCCCTCACCCCACTGCAGCCCAACCGCTTGTCCCTCAGCGCTGGGCAAGGTCAGGTCCCCGGATGCCCTCAGACCATTTCAGCACAGAGAAGAGACCTGCCTGCCCCGTGCCTTCACATTGGGGAAAATCCAGGGGCTGGGAGCGCTTGACACCAGGGGGAACCCCCTCCAGCCTGTCCCCGGCTCCCTGTGTGGGGCCCACCCTGGCAGGTGGGCTCCAGGAGCGGTCTCAAAGGAGAAACAGCTCCCCCAGGGACCAGAGCAAGCAGCCTGGATGAGCGGCTGCCAGTGAGGGACCTTGTGTCTTTGCAGCCAGAGGGACACCAGGCCCAGAGCCCCACACACCCCTGACCCTCCCCCACACACCCTGACCCTCCCCCACAGACCTGACCTCCCCACAGCCCTCACCTCCCCACAGCCCTCACCTCCCCACAGCCCTCACCTCCCCACAGCCCTCACCTCCCCACAGCCCTCACCTTCCCACAGCCCTCACCTCCCCACAGCCCTGACCTCCCCACGGCCCTGACCTCCCCACGGCCCTGACCTCCCACAGCCCTGCTCCCCACAGCCCTGACCTCCCCACAGCCCTGACCTCCCCACAGCCCTGCTCCCCACAGCCCTGACCTCCCCACAGCCCTGCTCCCCACGGCCCTGACCTCCCCACGGCCCTGACCTCCCCACGGCCCTGACCTCCCCACGGCCCTGACCTCCCCACGGCCCTGACCTCCACACAGCCCTGACCTCCCCACAGCCCTGCTCCCCACAGCCCTGCTCCCCACAGCCCTGCTCCCCACAGCCCTGACCTCCCCACAGACCCTGACCTCCCCACAGCCCTGCTCCCCACAGCCCTGACCTCCCCACAGACCCTGACCTCCCCACAGCCCTGACCTCCCCACAGCCCTGCTCCCCACAGCCCTGACCTCCCCACAGACCCTGACCTCCCCACAGCCCTGACCTCCCCACAGCCCTGCTCCCCACCAGCCCTGACCTCCCCACAGCCCTGACCTCCCCACAGCCCTGACCTCCCCACAGCCCTGACCTTCCCACAGCCCTGCTCCCCCACAGCCCTGACCTCCCCACAGCCCTGACCTCCCCACAGCCCTGCTCCCCACAGCCCTGACCTCCCCACAGCCTGCTCCCCACAGCCCTGACCTCCACACAGCCCTGACCTCCACACAGCCCTGACCTCCCCACAGCCCTGCTCCCCACAGCCCTGACCTCCCCACAGCCCCTGACCTCCCCACAGGCCTGGCCCCCGGGAGCTGGGCCTCAGCCCTCCCAAGCCACTGCTGTCTCCAGGGAAAGCGGGCAAGTCCACCCCGCCCCCCCCCACCAGGGGCATTCTCGTGGGGCTCTGAGAAGGGCTTCACCTCCTTCTGGAAAGTTCTCCTCCCTGTTGCCTGCTCATGCGTAGCCACGCGGAACACGGACCTGATCTTGGCTTCCGGAGTCCAGTTCCAACAAGACCCAGTGCTTTCCTTGAAGCCAGAGAGTGACTAAGTCCTGCAAGTACCAACTCAACCACATGACGAAAGACGGCTTCAAACTCAGAGTCTGGGCAAGCAGCGCCCTCCAGGAGGGCTCCGTCTGTTTTCTTTTTGGCCAGTCCTGAGGCTTGAACTCAGAACCTGCACACTGTGTCTGAGTTTATTTGCCACAGCCCCACTTCCAGCCTTTTCTGTGTGGGGTACTGAGGAACCGAACCCGGGCTTCATGCATGCTAGGCGGGCAGTAGCACTAGGCCCCATTCCCAGCCCAGGGCTCTGGCCCTTTCTGTGGGGAGTCCTCACAAGGCTCTGCCCACCCCTCCCCGCTCCCGCTCTCTGCCCAGGGCCACCCTGTCCGTCCGTCCCCGGCAGCCCCGGCCTCAGGAGGGGTGAGGAGTGGGATGTGCTCGCTCTCTTGTGCGCACGTGTGCCAGGGTTGAGACCCAGGACGTTGCTCAGTACCGGGGGGGGGGGGGGGCTCCGGTGGGGGACCCCGGCACTGGCTCCCCTGATGTCTCTTCTGGGTGTCTCCATGCAGAGCCGTGACCCCGCCCCCCCCACCCCCCCGCACAGGAGGACGGGCGGAGCCGGGGCCCGTGAGGCCTGGACACTCAGGGTCCACGGTGCTTGAGATGAGCCTGGGCTGCTCCCTGGCGGGCTCCCAAGACGCGTGTGCCGTCCATCCGCAGGCCGCCCTGAAGTCCCGCACTCGTGCGAGGCCCAGCCGCGCGTGCGCCCCGCCCGGCACAGGCCCTCGGGGTAGCAGGGTTTGCCCCAGCCCAGGCCTGCAGAGATCTCAACGGGCGTCCCCATCGGTGCCCGCAGTGCCCGCAGCCGAGCCCCGGCCAGGGAGCCCGGGCCCGGGAGCGGGGCGAAGCCCGCGGCTGTTCCCGCCCGGCCCCGGCCGTCTGACCCCCTGCACCCCGGGCTCCTTCGGGGGCCTGTCTGCCGCACACCCGCGCCAGGCACCACGGGACTTGTGCTCCGCGCCGCTTGCCTTCACTGGCTGCAGTTCAGAGAGCGAAAACATTCCAGAATCTTCCCTCCCCGTTTCCTTTTAAGAAAAGAAAGAAAGAAAGAGACGCTGAGTCCAGTGGCTCGGGCCTGTAACCCTAGCTGTTCCGGAGGCTGAGATCTGAGGATCGCAGTTCAAAGCCAGCCCAGGCAGGGAAGTCCGTGAGACTCTCATCCCCACCAAACTGCCAAAAAACCATTGAGAAGCGGCGCTGTGCTCCTGAGGTAGAGGGCTCGCCTTGAGTCAAAAGGAGGTCAAGGATAGAGAGCCCAGGCCGTGAGTTCAAGCCCCAGGACCAGCACAAACAAATAATATAGGAGCCAGGTGCAGCGGCTTACGCCTGGAATCCTAGCCACAGCGCTCTTCTGGCTCCAAGTTCAGGGCTCTGTGGCAGGGGACTGGCCGCGGGCACCGCACCTCTGCTCCCCACCACGCGGTGCCCGCCCAGGTGCAGCCTCTCCCGGCTCATCGTGACAACCAAAAGCGTCTCCCCCTCCCAGTGCCCCTGTGCGCCCCCACCACACGCTGGGACCTCCCCCCTCTCCCCCCCCCCCCCACCGCCGTGAGCCTCAGGAGAGCTGTGTCCCCCCTGGGAAGGGCATCGCCACGTGCTCAGGCTGTGCTGACCTGCACCCCGGCCATAGGTCCTGGAGAAGGCGGGGGGTGGGGGGGTCCTGCCCATCGGTGGACCGGCAGCCCGGGGCACGAGGCGGGGCCCGGGCCCTGGTGCCTGTGGCAGCTCTGTCCCAAGCCCTCTCCCCTCCGGCACAGAGGCCGCTGGTGCCCTTGGAGTGGGGAGGCCTTGCGGCTTGTCACTGACACTCCGGGGGACAGAAGACCGCCCAAACCGCCCTGGGGCCGAGGGCCGAGGGGTCACCTCGTTCTGAGGGCATCTCAGCGTCCAGAGCCTCACCAGAATCCGGGGTGAAGTTCCCTCTCCCCCTCTCCTCCTCTCCCTCTCCCCCCTTTCCCTCCCTCCCTCTCTGTCTTCTGTGCTGCAATACCCCCGCCTCCCTGAGTCTGAGTCCTTAACTTTGTCTGAATTCTTTCCCAGACAGTGACCAGCTGGAAATCCCCCGTGGGGCTCTCCTCTCCTCTGCTCTCTCGGGCTGACCCCCCCCCCCCACCTCCACCAACAGCAGCAGCAGCTCAGACACCCACACCCCCAGGACAGTACAGTGGGGGGGGAGCACCCAGGCTGGGCCGGGCGACCGGGAGACCATCAAGGCCTGGACACGTGGTGTTGAGCAGTTTCCCTTGGGGCTGGGCACTGGTGGTCACACTATAATCCCAGCCATTCGGGAGGCTGAGATCTGAGGATCGAGCTTCAAAGCCAGCCCAGGCAGGAAAATCTGAGGCTCTCATCTCCAACGAACCACCAGAAAACCAGAAGTGGGGCTCTGGCTCAGGCTGGTGGAGCGCCTCGCCTTCAGCCAAAAAGCCCAGGGAAGGGACAGCGCCCAGGCCCTGAGTTCAAGCCCCACAACCGACAAAAAGAAAAGTCAGAGCCAGGAGCGTCCAGCCCAGGGCGGAGCCCAGGGAGGTTTGGGGTCACCTGTGGCCCCTGGGGCGAGGGTGTAAGGATGCAGGATTCAAATAAGGAAGGAGCAGAAAGCAAACTCAACAGAGCCGTTTCATGGGAGCGGAGGAGGGATGTCCCAGTGGGCGGAGACAGGCGTCATGGCAGCAGGGGGGGGCTTAAGGGGGGCCCAGGCCAGGTGGAGTCCAAGGTGGTTTGGGGCCGAGGGGTGGGGGGTGGGGAAGTGCGCTTTTGCATTTAGGTCGGAGGGGACCTCCCTCCTCCCTCGGGGGGTCAGTCCCTCGGTGGCAACCACCCACCTTGTGAAGTCCCGGGTGAGGGAAGCGGGGTGTGGACAGGTTGGGGCGCGGCCTGGCAGGGGGACAGCCGGCGCTCTGCACCAGGCCCTGGCTCTGGGGGCCCAGGAGGCCGAGCTAACCCACGAGCGCGGCCCGCGCGCAAGACGTCCAGGGGCTACAGAGGGTGCCCACCCTCCTCCAGGGCCTGGAATGTTCTGTGGGAGCGTGGGGCCGGGTCCCCGCCCTCCCACCGCCCCCGGGAGCCGCAGAGCCCAGCCGCACGCAGGCACCGTCCACGCACCGCACGGGAGCCCCCGACGCCAGCCGGCTTCCCGAGCTCGCGGCCTGGTCCCGCCCGGCTCCCAGGGGGGGACCTGCTCTGAACAACCTGTGCCCCTCAGCTCGGCCGTCGCTGGCTAACCGATCAGCGGAAACGCAATGGCTTATGAAGGTCACTCGAAGGTCAGCTGGCTCCAGGTCTCACCCACTGAAGGGCGCATTCCGGCCTTGTGCCCCCCGCGGGCTCAGCGGCCGGCCCCTCACCCCAGGCGGGCCTTCCACTCGGGGCCTCCCTCGCCCAGGACCCCGCCCTCGGCCCCCAGCAGACCACAGCCCGTTCTTTATGTTCTGCTTCCGGCCCCCAGTCGCGTCCAGCCTGCTCGCGACCGCAGCCCGGCCATTCCTTTCCCTGCCCCTCCACGCCGCTGAGCCAGGGCTGCGGGCGCGCCCCGCGGACTCGGCAGGCAGGAAGGAGGCCGGAGGCCGCCCCGAGGCCCCGCAACTGGTCGCCAGGGGGCGAGCGGGGGGCTCCCGCAGCTCCCCAGTTTCCACAGAAATCCCCAGGTCCTTGAGATGCACCCCAGTGTTAGGAAGATGGAGAACGGGAAGGGAACAGGCGGGATTCGAGCCAGGACCGCAGGTGGGGCCGTTTAGTGGGGAGCAGCGACCTTCCCGCGGGTTTGGAGGTCGTGCGAGGGCGTGAATTGGGGACCAGGCTCGTGGGAGCAAGGAGGCCGAGGTGACTGAAAGCACCCCCTAGGTCTGGGAAGGGGGGGCTTTTCCTTGGGCCCATGCTGGATTGTTTACAGCTGGGGCGGAGGTGAACTGCCCTGGCCAGCATAACAAAGCAGGTCCTCACTACCGGAAGCTGGCCGGGTGTCTGTATGGGGGGGTGGGGGCGGGGGGGGCATCCTTCATGAAAGGGGGGCATCCTTCATTCAGTAGAAGCCAATGCTGAGATCAAGGCATCTCATGTAAAGGATGTAAAGTATAACAAGGCAAGCACGTTAGGGAAGACTTTCATTTTAGAATCACCAGGAAAAAGTAGGGAAATGGGAGTTACAGACTCCAAACGGCCCTTCTGATCGGTGGTTTCACACCTGTGGTGGCTCAGGCCTTCTAGCAACTGCTAATCCTCAGGCTGCAGCTCCGGGTGGGAGGGTGGGAGGAGGGGCGGGCCCCCCCGGCAGGTGAGCCCAGCGTCCTTTCTTTCCGTTGCTGCCAGTGCTTAGACCTACCCTGGTTTTTAACATTTGAAAGGAGATGGCAGATTAGACCCCCCCCCCCCCCATAATCTCTCTACTTGAGCCTTAGAAAGCAGGTGGTGGTGGGGGCTTATCTGCTTTTTCAGTTGACTTCCTGGTTTTAACTACTGGCCCGCCCTTCTGGGGTTTGTTGAGAGGGACGTGATTTCTGTTCTCCTGGCGTGACACTCAACCCACCGGGCTTCCGAGCTCTGGGAGGCGCTGCCTGGCTTCTCCAGCTGACGACCCTTTACTCCCTGCCCCAGGACCGCAAACAGGGGCGCTGGAGGGGGCGGGGTGGGCCCCAGAGCAGCTGGGGGAAGACTGCCAGGGCTCCACACGGTGCCCTGCAGCTGGTGAGCCCTAGAGCCTTCGCCCCGTCCATGTTGGGATGCGCTAATGCTCCTCGTTAGTGGAGAGCCTGAGGTTAGGTCTGTCCTGGCCGCGGCGGAGCCTTGCACAGCTGGGAGAGAGAGCAAGGCAAGGCTCCTCAGATACGTGGAGTTAGGCCTCCGGGGTGACTAGGCCGCTGGGGGGGTGGGGGAGGGCAAGGGCCTGGACGGGTCCGGATGCCACAGGAGGGCCAGGGCCTTTGGGGGTGTCTGGAAGCCTGGGATAAAGAAGGACAAGAAACCAAGGGTCACGCTTCCTGGCGTCTCCCAAGACCTTGGCGTCTGGGCAGCCGGCTCCAGTCCCCAGGCAAGGCGGAGCAGGAGCTAGCTCTCGGGGGCAGCCGCCAAGGCCCTGCCCCTCCCCCCCATCCCCACCCCCGGCCTGCACTTGCTATGGGGCCTCAGGGACTGCCCACCCCCCTCTCAGTGGCTAGGGAGAATGTGAGCACCCCCTCCCTAGAGGCTGAGACCCCGCGGTACAGCCTGGGACCCCTGCTCTCCTGGGCTACAGCAATGGCTTCCTGCCACGCATGTGCATTTCCTTTTGTTAAAAAAAAGACCAGATCAGGGGCTGGGAATATGGCCTAGTGGCAAGAGTGCTTGCCTGATATACATGAGGCCCTGGGTTTGATTCCTCAGCACCACATATACAGAAAATGGCCAGAAGTGGCGCTGTGGCTCAAGTGGCAGAGTGCTAGCCTTGAGCAAAAAGAAGCCAGGGACAGTGCTCAGGCCCTGAGTCCAAGGACCAGGACTGGCAAAAAAAAAAAAGAAAGACCAGATCTAGGGCTGGGAATGTGGCTCCGTGCTAGAGTGCTCACCTAGCATGCATGAAGCCCTGGGTTTGATTCCCCAGTACTACATACACAGAAAAGGCCGGGAGTGGCGCAGTGGCTCAAGTGGCTAAGTGCTAGCCTTGAGCAATAGAAGCCAAGGACAGTGCTCGAGCCCTGAGTTCAAGCCCAGGACTGGCAAGGAAACACAGCCATGAGTCACAGCTCTCCAGTCAGGCGGGCACTCGGGGCTCCACAGGCCAGGCGGAGCACCATGGGCCCGGCTGCTTCTGCAGCCTTTGGGGAACACAGCAGCTAGAGGAGCAGCTAGGGGAACATGCTCAAGGTCCTGCCCTGCCGCCTCCAAGCCTGCTCTGTGCGCCCTTCCCTCCCCTCCCCTCCCCTCTCCAACTCGGGGACTGTTCCTTAGCGTTTTTGCTCAAGGCTCTCTACCACTTGAGCCACAGCCCCACTTCTGGCTTTTTGCTGACTGACTGGAGTCTCATGGACCTTCCCACCTGGTCTGGCTTTGAACAGCAGTTCTCAGATCTCAGCCTCCGGAGTGTAAGGCTCTCCAGAAAGGAAACCTGCCACATGGTTCAGGCAGAAAGGAGTTTACTGGGGGGAAGCAAACTGCCAGCCCACACGAGATGGCAGTGCAGGGAGACAGAGAAGGAAGAAGAGAAAAAGAAAGAGTAAGAGAGAAAAGGAAAGAGCAGGGACGGTGATGAGCCAGATTACATAGGGAAAGGTGGGAGTACGGCTAGGTAGATTGGATGTGACCCCAGAGGAGGGGGAGGTAACTGCCTCCAGGTGTGCCAGTGACCTAGGTAATGCCGGTACTGGGTCCAGTCTTAAACAGGTGGGGGGCATCTGCATGGAGCCCTCCCAGGGTAGATCTTACATTCTGGCCTTTTAATAATTATGAAAAAGGATGTAGACTCTCTCTAGCTACTTCCTGCTGGCAAGGGGCATCGACATTTGGATTTAAGTACTTTTTTTTTTTTTTTGCCAGTCCTGAGGCTTGGACTCAGGGCCTGAGCACTGTCCCTGGATTCTATTGCTCAAGGCTAGCACTGTGCCACTTGAGCCACAGTGCCACTTCTGGCCATTTTCTACATATGTGGTGCTGAGGAATTGAACCCAGGGCTTCATGTACACGAGGCAAGCGCTCTTGCCACTAGGCCATATTCCCAGCCCGGGCATAGACGTTTGGGGTAAAAGGTGGCGATGCGGCCCCTCCGGGAGGAGGTAGCAAGCAGCAGTCCTTGGTGGCAGATGCCCGTCCTTGAATGAAGCCTGGAAGAAGTCTCACGAGGCAAGGGCTGTAACTTGTTAGGAATTTACCACAAATACTTGTCAGAATTATTTCTCTAAAACTGCCCACTTTTTCCTTTGGCTTGTAGAGTAGATCAAGCCCAGAATGGCTAGCCTTTGAGAGGGAACCTAGAAGCGGGTCCCTGGAACCCAGCCCATGTAGCATTCACTCTTAAGGGCACAAGCCGACAAGTGGGGCCGTTGAGACGGGTTTTCTATCCTACGAGGCGTCTTGACTTTATGGAGTGGTCTGGTGAGGACACAGGAGTCCTTAAGGACGTGGATGGGGTCCACAAGGACACAGAGTGGATGGAATTCTAGATCCAGGCATCGCTGAAATGAGACGAGACTGGCCATAAAGGCACGAGGGGTCAGACGGAGGACCTGCAGACGGGAGGCACTCGCCCAACGGAGAGGGGCTGGCGTGGCGGAAGCGTAGGCAGCAATGGTGAGGGCGAGCAGTGGGGGGATTAGATAGGGAAAGGCGGCAGGCGTGGCCGGTGGGTTGGATGTGGCCTCCGAGGAGGGGGAGGTCGCGGCCTCCAGGTGTGCCCGTGACCTGGGTAACTCAGGTACTGGGCGCAGACTTAAACAGGTGGGGGGGCCTCTGCCGGGAGCCCGCCCGGGGGTGGGCCTTGCACCGAGTAGCCAGGGTGCCAGGCGTGAGCCCCTGGGGCCCTGCCCGGCTCCCACCTTAGCTGGCTTGCTCCCGCCCAGCAGCCTGGAGGTGGGCGGGGCCGGGTGGGCGGGGCCGAGGTGGGCGTGTGCCGGCGTGGGCGGGGCCGGGCGTGGGCGGGCCCGAGGTGGGCGGGGCCGAGCGTGGCTCTGTCCGGTGGCCTCGTGGCGCGCACGCGCAGAAGGGCGCTTGCTGGCCCTGTGCCCGTGTCTGACCGAGCTCTGTGGCCACAGTGGATGAGTGACACCCACGTTCTGGGGGGGAGGGCGTCCGTGGGCCGGCCAGGGGGTGGCCACGTTCAGAGACGGATGCCACGGACACGCTAGGCCCAGCCGGCCCGGCCGCCATCCTTCCCGGGGTCTGCAGGGAGCATCCCGGGACTCGGGAAAGCCACGAGGACAGCCGGGCAGGGAGAGAATCTCACCCGAGACCTCAAAGAGTAGACGGCCGGGGAGCGTGGCCCGCGGGGGCCCCACGCCGGGGAGCGTGGCGTGACCCCAGGACCCCGCAGGGAGGGGCGGCGGGCGGGTGTGCTTGGTCTGAGCAGTGTTCCGGGCCGGTGGTGGCCCCCAGGGGACGCGGGGCGGTGTGGCCCCGGAGCCGGCGGGCGAGGAGGGAGGACCATCCCCAGAGCCCGCAGGCCCGTGCACGGGTGCAGGCCTGGACCGGGACCCGCCGACCAGCTCCTGGTACACCTTGTCTCCTCGTTCACCTCTGCCTGCTAAATCCCAGAGGATTCCAAGGGGTTTAACAACCTGCAGGGACCCATGAGGGGCTGGGATTCCTTCCAGAAGATTAAAGACTCTAACCTGACGGGACACGTCGGGGAGCTGCCTCCCTCTCCTTGGACTTCTCTACTCTTCTTTGTTTCAGTCACTCACCAAAGATGGCAGGCAGAAGTGAGGA
Organism: Perognathus longimembris pacificus; assembly: GCF_023159225.1. Classification (NCBI taxonomy): domain Eukaryota; kingdom Metazoa; phylum Chordata; class Mammalia; order Rodentia; family Heteromyidae; genus Perognathus; species Perognathus longimembris. Next base: position 1,526,027 of record NC_063170.1, read on the forward strand.
TCCCCACGGGAAGGCCTGGGGCCTCGCCACACCCCTTCCCGCAGGCCCTGACTGTACTTCCACCCCAAGAGCCCTAGATCCTCTCTCTCTCCCTCTCTCTTCTCTCTCCCCCCCCCCTTTTTTTGGCCAGTCCTGGGCCTTAAACTCAGGTCTTGAGCACTGTCCCTGGCTTCTTTTTGCTCAAGGCTAGCCCTCTGCCACTTGAGCCACAGCGCCACTTCTGGCTTTTTCTGTGTATGTGGTGCTGAGGACTCGAACCCAGGGCTTCATGCACGCTAGACAAGCGCTCCCCCACCGGGCCACATTCCCAACCCCAGATCAGGTCTTTGAAGATGAAAAGCTACCACTTGTTTGACTTTGCTTTTGAATTCCTGGTGATGGGCAGAGCCGGGGTGGGGCCTGGAGGAGCCCCGGCTGGGATGGGGAGAGGCCGGGCTAGGCGGGGCAGAGCTGTCTGTCTGCCTGTGAGCAGGAGGTGACCGGACATCTCAAGATTGCCCAAGGCTCATTTCCAGCTGCCCTTAGGCCCCGAAATGGCCAGGGAAGTTGCTGGACCATATCCTGTTTTACATTCTCCCTTTGGTGTAAAATGTAGGAATGTAGGAAGGTCTGCTGAAACCATGTCTTTTGTAATTAAAGGAATGTTTGTCAGGCTCCTGCGAAGTCACGAGCCCCTCCTCTCGCCCGCAGGTGACCTTGCATGTGTCTTCTCCTGCTCCTTTTTCCTTCTCGGTGCTGGTCCTAGCTTGAGCTTGTGACTTTGAGCTCTTGCTTAGCTTTTTCCCTCATGGATGGCACTCTACCCCTTGAGCCACGGTGTCACCCGAATTGAGAAGACAGGTTCTAGCAAAACTGCTGGTAACTTTAAAGAAAAGGTGCCTGGGTGTCCAGGCCAGTGGGCCACCGTGTAAGACAGAACACAGAAGAGCTGCGGCCGCCCAGAGGTGACGCTCCCCGCTGCAGGGCACCGGAGAAGAACATTTGAGCCCTGGAGTTTATACCCGGCAGAGCCAAGCCTCGGCTGTAATGACACAGCAAATCTCGCCGTGTGCACGAGCCCCGCGTCCCCACGGCCCGCCCTGTGCACGGGCCCCGCGTCCCCACGGCCCACCGCGTGCACGGGCCCCGCGTCCCACGGCCCACCGCGTGCACGGGCCCCGCGTCCCACGGCCCGCCGCGTGCACGGGCCCCGCGTCCCACGGCCCGCCGCGTGCACGGGCCCCGCGTCCCCACGGCCCGCCGCGTGCACGGGCTCCGTGTCCCACGGCTCCTCCTGTAGAGCCCACTGGAGCCAGGCTTCCGACCACCTCAAGAACAAAGGAAGCATCCGCCCCACAGGGCCACCCGTGAGTGGGCTTCCACCCACGGCGGCGTTTGCGGCCCCCGTAGAACAAAGCTGGGTAAGGCGGCGTGCTCCTACCATCCCCGCGAGACTGCAGGCCAAGCCCTCCCGGCATGAACACAAGACCCTTCTCCAAAGTAACCGAGTCAGGAACGGGAAGAGAAGGACGAAACCTGCTGAAATTGTTAAAAGGGAGAAGGGGATGGAAGAGGGCGACAGATCCCGATACAGTGATTACATAGGCGGAAATGTCACGATGAAACCTATCTTGTACAGCTGTTTGATAATTACATAAAAATGTAACTAAATGAAAAAGAGTTGGGGGGGCATGGCTCAAGAGATAGAGCACCCCAGTTCAAACCCTAGTATTAAACAAAGCAAAGAAGACAGCAAGTTTGTAAAGCGACAGGTTTCTACGGTCATGTGTGGTGGATGGAGCCCCACTTTGATCCTGGGAGCCGGGGCCACCAAAGCTGGCCGTGGAGACCACTGGGGCACAGGGTTTGTATCTGAAGTGAGCCCAGAGAATGTTCCAGGGACCTGTGAAGGCCACGTCTGACCTGAGTGTCCGTGGGGCGGTGGGGTGGTGGTCATGGGAGGATTCTCTGCACCGTTATTCACTGAGCCACACATTTGATTGTGTGGTCTTCTCCACCTAAGTGTTCTTGTACAACAAACAGGCTGTGCCATAGAGCGGGTACGGGGCTCATCCTGGAGCCCCAGCTACTCGGCAAGGAAAGATCCAGAGGACAATGATGGCTCAGGTCCCGTGCTGGCAAAAAGCCAGCAAGACCCCCATCTCAACAACCAAAATGGGCACCGTAAACGTGAGACCCCAGCATAACTGAGAGGACTGTGGTCTGCGGCCAGACTTGGGCAAGAAGTTAAGACCCTACCTGAAGAAATAACTAAAGCAAAAAGACAGGGATGTGGCTTGAGTGATGACTACCTGTCCCAAAGCGCAAGGCTCTGAGTTCAATCCCCAGCACCGTCACGAAGAATGAAAATGGTTGTGCAGTAAGGACTTCAGCATCTGTGAAGTCCTGAGCTTCCGAGCCTCAGAACTGGCTGTGTGAAGAAAGGGTCTGGATGGGCTGGGGATATGGCCTAGTGGCAAGAGAGCTTGCCTTGTATACTTGAGGCCCTGGGTTCAATTCCCCAGCACCACATATACAGAAAACGGCCAGAAGTGGCGCTGTGGCTCAAGTGGCAGAGTGCTAGCCTTGAGCAAAGAGAAGCCAGGGACAGTGCTCAGGCCCTGAGTTCAAGGCCCAGGACTGGCCAAAAAAAAAAAAAATCCTATCAAAAGAAAGGGTCTGGAAAGAGACGCCTGGGTCAAAAGGAGGCCGTTAGGGCAGGCAGCGCCCAATCCGGTTGGGGAAGCAATGAAGATGGTGGACAGGAGGGAGGCCCGAGCTGAGGGGGGCCGGCCGGCAGGGGAGGGGGGGAGGGAGGGAGGGAACCGGCTCCTGATTCCAGGGACGCCACAGGCCAGCCTCATTATTGTATTTCCCTTTGAAATGGACGTTATGTGAGGAGCAGTGTAATGTTCACAGCCAGACGGAGCGGAAAGCTCAGAGTTGCCGCGTGTGTGCCCCGGTGCGCCCCTCCTTGGTGCCGAGCCCCCGAGGCTGCGGCTGGGCCGGCACAAGTCCTCAAGTTCACTCTGGTCTCTTCATACAAACCACAAAGGGACGGAGCTGGAGGCGGAGCCGGGCGTCAGCAGACCCGCGGGAGGGAGGAGGCCCAGCGCCCGCCGGGGGCACTGCCGGCACCTGTCCCGGCCCCGTGCCGCCCGTGTGACAGAACACTGTGCCCCCGGGGGCTCAGGGGAGGCGGGAGGCCCCCCGAGTCCGGCTGGGCCCCCGCCGCTGGCGCCTGCAGCCGGGAGCTCAGCCTGTTTGTGCTTAGTTCCCTGATTTCCCAAATGCAGCCGGGGTGTTCTGCAAGCCCAGCACGTCCCGGAGAGAGCAGGGGGCATGGTGACTGCACAGAGCGTCTCCCAGGCCGCAGAGGCCCCTGGGGGGCCCCGGAGCGTGCCCCCCCACCCCGGGCAGGGGCAGTGAGCCCCTCAGTGCAGCAAGGGCTCCCGCGGGGGACCCCGCGACCCGGAACGCAGGGACGCGGAGCCCGGACACCAGCGGGAGCCAGCTGGGCTTCTTCCTGGGACCGGTGCTCGTCAACTTTCAAAGTGACCTGCAGCTGCTCTGCAAGCCTAAAATTATTCCAACAGGAGAGAAAGAAAGGAAGAGAGAAGGAGAGAAAGAGGGGGGGGAGGAGGAAGGACTTAATCTGAGAACAAACAATGGAAAGGCGCCATAAACAACAGCTCGGGAGCCGCATGGGGAGGGGAGGGGGTGGAGCGGGCAGACGGGGGACAGTAAAGCCGGATTAGGAGCTCCGCGGGCCGCAGGAAGTGCCGAGGTCAGCCAACCCCTGCTCTTTCATGCGCTTCCATGACGAAGATGATCGTGGGCAAGATTAGGGTAACTGGCTTGCCAACAGCCAGCCTCAGCTCAGAGCCGGGGTGCTGGCGGGACCTGCCCGCTGACTTCACCCTTTGTTCTCAGGACGACAAGCCAACGGTCCCTCCCTGGTCTCCAGGGACGCGGCGAGCCTGCAGATGGACGGCAGCCGGGCCCTGCCTCTAACTCACGGGTCCACACCTCCCCTCCCTGCTCCCTTCTGGATTGTGCCCTGTCTCCAACGGGTCCACACCTCCCCTCCCTGCTCCCTTCTAGACTGCACGAGCCTGGCAGGGGCCAGGGGGTCCCAGACATCCCGTGAGCTGCTGCGGGGCTGGGTTGGGTGGAGAGAGTCCCCTGTGGACGGGGTCCAGCGTGTCCTGAGGGGCGGACAGGGAGTCTCCGTGTGCAGGGACGTGGGGAATGGACAGCTTTGCCCCCACTCTGTTCTCAAAAACCATTGCTAAATTTAGCCATACCAGAGTCCCTCTTAAAACACGGAACAGGCCAGGGCTCTCAGGCCTACAATCCTACCTACTCGGAGGCTGAGGATAAGAGGATGGCAGTTCAAGGCCAGCCTGGGTGTAACGTTCACAAGACCCCTGGGAACCCGAAGCTGAATGCAGTGGCACAGGCCCGACCCTGGGGTGGGACGGTTACAGAGCCAGGCCAGTCTGGACAGAGCAGTCCCGACCCTCCTGGATGGAGGGAAGCTGGACACGGTGGGGCGAGCCTGTGGGCGGCTAGGAAGGGAAGCTCAAAGAGGGCGGCGCGAAGCTCAGGCGAGTGCCTGGGCAGAAAGTGAGGCCCTGTCTCAAGAATAACCGGCTAAGCCAGGCGCTGCTGGTCATCCTGCCTGTCATCCTAACTGCTCAGGAGGCTGAGATCTGAGAATTCAGGATCGAAGCCGGCCCAGGCAAGGAAGTCCGTGAGACTTTTATCTCCAATTGACCACCAAAAAGCTAGAAGTGGCGCTGTGGCTCCAGTGGTAGAGGCTGGCCTTGAGCACAAAAGCTCAGGGGCAGCGCCCAGTCCCTGAGTTCAAGCCCCAGGATGGACACACACACACACACACACACACACACACACACACACACACAGCTTCTTAGAACACTATAAAGTCTACTTTTTGAGCCAGGTGCCTGTGGCTCGCACCTGTAATCCTGGCTACTCAGGAGGCTAGGATCTGAGGATTACCGTTCAAAGCCAGCCGGGGCAGAAAAGTAGATGAGACTCTCCAATAAACTACTCAAAAAAAGCTGGAAGGGGCCCTGTGGCTCAAATGGTAGAGTGCCAGCCTTGAGCAAAAGACTCTCAGGGACAGCGCCCAGTGGTTTCCCACCCTGACTTCTCGTCAAGCCTGCAGGTGCGACCAGCTAGGACAGCGGGCTGGTCCCAGAGCCCCGCCTCCGCCGTGGGAGGCGAGCCGGATGCCGGGCGCCTATCTGCATCCTTCCCGCATCTCCGCGTGCGGCTGATGCAATGTTGGTACCGCGTGTCCTCGAGGATGCCGGAGCTGCTTCTGTGTCGCCAGCCTGACCCCTGGCGGCCGGCGCGCGCGCTGCCAGCGGGGCCTTCTACCTAACTTCCAGGCTGAGTTGCATCAGCCAAGGAGAACAGAAGGAAATAAATATGCCCGCCCGGGCTCACTGCCGCCCCTCCGCTAATTTCTAGGCGAGATTACATCAGCCAACCAGCGCCTCAGGAAAGGCGGCGGCCAGGCTCGCTGCCGCCCCTCAGGCCACGGGGTGTGAGGCACGAGTGCGGGGAACTGGGCCCCGGCCGGGGGGCACCGACTCCTCCCGCTCTGTCCAGCCCTTCTCTGTGCCAATCCAGGCGAAGGCTAAGTTGTCTCTGTGCCGGGGTCCAAAGGACACAGCTGGCCATGCCCAGCAGCGATGCCCAGAAAACACAAACTCCCCCTTTCTCCTTGGAACAACACCGTCACCAAGAAAAGCATAGAGAAACGCGCGCCTGTGGCGCGCCCCGTTCCCGAGCACAGGCGAGCCTCCGCCAGGCAGCGTCCCGCGCGACGCGGCCTCCCTCGCCGCCGCCGTGGGCGCGTCGCTACTTCTCGGCTTTTCACCCACGTGGGCCCTCCGGGGAGTAACTCCCACGACAGTGAGGGACGGACACTCACACGGCTCCCCAAAGCCCTGCAACACAGCGGCGCCACGGTGAGCCAGCCGCCAAACGCAGCGGCAGATCTCTCCAGAAATGTCTCTGGAGCAGCTGGCGGGGCCGTGCCGAGGGTGAGGAGGCTGCGCGCTCCCCTCGGCTTCTCACAGGGATCCCCACAGACACTGAGAGCCCCAGAAGAGCCGGCCTCCATTTCCCACCCACCTCCTTTGTTCGGAGCTCTTCCCTCCCATGGCCCCTTGGC
>NC_063170.1:1532716-1565499 GCF_023159225.1 Perognathus longimembris pacificus
CGCCGCGCAGGCGGGCACGGGCCTGGTGGAGAAGGTCAAGCCGTTTCCGGGCTGTACAGACCTGGCCCCGGCAGAGGCCGCCGAGTGCAGACCACACGGGGCCCCGGCCGGCAGAGGCTGGGGCTGGCGGCCGGCGGTGGGGGGGGGGGGGCTTCCAGGGCTTTCCGGCTGGGGGGAGGCCTGCCTCCCGGGCCCGGCTCCCCCCCCCCCCCCCCCGCAGCCCGGGGACGCGCGTCCTGCAGTGCGGTGCTCCTAGCACACCGTGGGTGGAGCGCTTCATGAATGGCCTCGGCTCCACAACCAGCGCGCCTCCATTTTGTGGTCATGGCAACCACCGAGGTCCCTAGGAATCTTCTAGAAGGCGTGGTTCTCATGGTACACTCCGTAGGCTACCCGATCGTGGCTGTGTGGAGAGATGACCGTCTCTGGGCTCGGCACTCGGGCCACCTGGCGGGAATGGGGCGAGGGGTCCCCCAAGCGGAATGGGAGCACGTGGGCGCCGGTGGGCCAGGCACGCTCAGCCGCTCGCGCCGTGCCTTAGACGTGAGTTGGAGCAGAGTCACGTGACGGCGGGTGGGCCTCACAGAGGGGTCTCCTTCCGGTACCGCCGTGGCGGTGCACACGGGTGGCCAGCCGTCCAGGCTGTCCAGGGGTGTTCTGGAGAGTCTCTCGGGAGCCGGGCTGGGGGGCCCTGGGCGGGTGCTGGCTGTGGTGTGTCTGGGGGTTCGGGGGGCGGGGCGCTGGCTGTGGTGTGTCTGGGGGTTCAAGGGGGCGGGCGCTGGCTGTGGTGTGTCTGGGGGTTCGGGGGGGCGGGCGCTGGCTGTGCTGTGTCTAGGGGTTCGGGGGGGCGGGCGCTGGCTGTGGTGTGCCCGGCAGCCCCGGGCGAGGCGAGGCGGGGTCAGGAGGAGGAGGCCGCGCTGCCCGCCGTGGCGAGTCCCCCTGCCCCCCCCGGCGTGGCCTCCCCCAGCCCACGTAGCACCGCGTAGATCCATTGTCCAGCATGGCGGACGTGCCAGTTGGGGGGGCGGGTGATGAAGGAAGGAAAGGAGGGCAGGAGGGCGGGAGGACTGGGGGGACCGACAGGTTCCAGGGGTCTGAGGGCAGCCCGGGCTCCCGGCTCCCTCTCCCCGGCCCCTCCGCGGCTCCTCGCGGTCTCACGTCTGCCCCGTCTCCCCGCAGGACCCTCGCACTCGCGCGCCAAGGCCGAGGCGGCCCTCACGGCCGCGCAGAAAGCCCAGGAGGAGGCCCGGATCGCCAGGATCACCGCCAAGGAGTTCTCGCCGTCCTTCCAGCACCGGGAGAACGGTGGGTCCCGGGCGGGGGCCGAGCCTGGCGCGCAGCGGCTGCGTCCCCGCCCTCGGAGCCTGTCCGCCCGCGTGGGCAGGGAAGGGGCCCAGCCCGGAAGCTCCGAGGGAGGCTGGGGCAGAGGCCCGGGCGGGGAGGCCCTGGAGACGAGGCCCGGGCGCAGGCGGAGCCCCGCCCTCCCTGGGGGGACCGCAGCCCCGGCCTCCGGAGCTGCAGCTCCCCGCCGCGCCGCGCCCCGCCGCGCCTTGGACCCCTGGCCGCAGGCGGACGGGAAGCGATTCTGTGGGTCTGACGCCCTCAGTCTACGGGCATTTGGGGGCCCCAGGACATTGGCCCGGGGTCCTGGGAGGCCGAGATGCTCCGGGTGAGGGTGTGGCTCCGGAACCTCCTAGAAAAGTCTTAGCTGGAGCAAGGGGGGCTGCGCTCGCCTCGGCCCTGCCCGGCCTCCGGCCTCCTCCCGCGGGCAGAGTCCTGCCACGCAGCTCGCCCTTCCGTCGGCGCTAGGCCGTGAAGGGTGCACGAGGGGTGGGTGCCCCCAGCCGAGGCTCTGCAGAGACAGCCTGGCCATGCTGGCCGGGCCCTGGGGGAGGGGGCAGCCTGAGCTCACGGCCGACGGGTGCAGCCCGGGACCTGCCGCGGGCCCCCACGCCTGCACCTGGCGCGCGTGCCACAGCCGTCACCTCCGCTGGCACCACGCAAGTCCCTGTGGGGCTGCCGTCGGCGAGACAGACACCTCCTGACCGGGGCTTGACCTGGGGGGGAAGCGCCAGCTAGCGGTGCCCCCCCCCCCCCCGCCCGAGGCTGGGCGCGGACGAAGCACAGCCAGGCACCAGCCCGTCCGGGAAGCCGCACGGGGCTCCCGAGCTTCCTGAGCGGCAGCTGGGCTTGAACCATGGTGAGCGCTGAGAGCGAAGGTGCCGGCGTCTACTCTCCTAACCGGATCAGAGCTGGCAGCCCCCCCCGACAGGAAGTGCCCCCTCGGTGGGAGGGGCTCCCCGTTGGGTCTTCACAGCTGGCCTCTGCTTGCCCATACAGCCTCCTCCCCCCCCCCCCCCAGCCTGCTGCTGTGAGCTCCGGAGCCCGGGGCGGAAGGGGGCAGCGGAAGGGGGCGCGGAAGGGGGCAGCGGAAGGGGGCTCGGAAGGGGGCTCGGAAGGGGACAGCGGAAGGGGGCAGCGGAAGGGGGCAGCGGAAGGGGGCAGCGGAAGGGGGCGCGGAAGGGGGCAGCGGAAGGGGGGCAGCGGAAGGGGGCAGCGGAAGGGGGCGCGGAAGGGGGCGCGGAAGGGGATTCGGCAGGGGGCAGGCCCAGGCTGTGAAGTCCCCAGCGCCGTGGCGGGGCAGGCGGGAGCCGAGTCCGGAGCCCGGGGCCTTGCCCAGCGCCTGGGCCAGGGGTCCGGGGGCCCCGGGCCGCTCCCGATGAGCTGGGGCGCGCTGTCTCCTCGCAGGGCTCGAGTACCAGCGGCGGAAGCGCCAGGTCTCCTGCGAGGACATCGAGGTGCTGTCCACGGGGACGCCCCTGCCGCAGGAGAGCCCCGAGCTGTACCGCAAGGGCACCACCCCTTCTGACCTCACCCCGGACGACAGCCCCCGGCACAGCCTCCCCGCCAGCCCCGCCGCCACCCCGCCGCCGGCGCCCGCCGCCGGAGCAAGGCCCGCTTCTCGCGGCAGGTCTCCGTGGACGAGGGGCGCGGCGGGGACATCCTGATGCTGGTGGAGGCGCGGCCCCGGGGACCCCGCCCGCGGCAGCTGGGCCGACGACCGGGCGCCGGGCCCCCGGGCCGCGCGGGGGGGCGCCCCGCGCCCCGCCGAGGACTTCCGGCCCCCGGGGCCCGGGCCCCAAGCCGCCCGGGAACCCAGGCCCCGGGAGCGGCGCACGAGTCCCCCACCGCGCGCGCGTGGACTTCCCCCGGCGCGGGGGGCGCCCAGCGGCCCGAGCCCGACGAGGAGCAGCTGAGCAACTACAAGCTGGAGATGAAGCCGCTGCTGCGCATGGACGCCGGCCCGCAGGACGCGCACCCCCCGCGGCGGCGCCACGGCCGGGGGGCGGGGGGCGAGCGGCGGCCCGAGGACCGGGCCTTCGGGCCGCAGAGACCGAGGCCCAAGCCCCAGCACAAGGAGAACTCGCGGCCGGCGTCCGCGGAGCCCGCCGTGCAGAAGCTGGAGAGCCTGCGGCTGGGGGAGCGGCCCGAGCCCCGGCTGCTGCGCTGGGACCTCACCTTCTCCCCGCCCCAGAAATCCCTGCCTGCTGCACTCGAGTCCGACGACGAGAACGGGGACGAGCTCAAGGCCGGCGCGGTAGGTGGGGCGGGGGCGGGGCGGGGGCGGGGCGGGGCCGGGCGGGGCCGGGCGGGGCGGGGCCGGCGGGGGCGGGGCGGGGCCGGGGCCGGAGGGGGCGGGGCCGGCGCGGCGGGGGCGGGGCGGGGGACGGTGCGCGTCCCGCCCCCGAGGCCGTCTCCTGGGGCCGCCTCTTCCGCTGCGGTCCTCCTCCGCGCGGAGCCCCCCCCTCTGCTGGGCGGGGTCAGCCGTGCTGGGGCGGGGCGTCGGGAGTCCCCGCCCTCGCCGCGCCCTCTCCTCGCAGGGTGGGGCTAGAGGAGGCCGCGTGTGGGGCGCTGGGAGAGGGGAGGCCTTGAGGCGTGGCGCGTGGTCACGCCCTCGGCGGGGCGCTTGCCGTGGTGGCGTTGCGTGGCGTTGCGTGGCGCTGCGTGGAGCTGTATGGCGCTGCGTGGGGTTGCGTGGCGCTGCGTGGGGTTGCGTGGGACTGCGTGGCGCTGCGTGGGACTGCGTGGCGCTGCGTGGGGTTGTGTGGCGCTGCGTGGGGTTACGTGGCGCTGCGTGGGGGTTACGTGGGGTTGCGTGGCGGTTACGTGGGGTTACGTGGGGTTGCGTGGCACTGCGTGGCGCTGCGTGGGGCTGCGTGGCGCCGCGTGGGGCTGCGTGGCGCCGCGCGGCGTCGCGCGGCGCTGGGGGCTATTTCAGGACCGGCGGTGACGGGCACGGGTGGAGGTGGGAAGGGCTCTGTGTTTAGCTCATTGAGCCGCGCGGGCTCTTGCGGGCCAGCGGGGGTGGGGGGGTGGGGGGGATGGAGGGGGGGGTGGGGGGGTGGAGGGCGGGGAAGCCTTCGCGGCAGCCCGGCACAGAAGCGCCCAGCTGGGCTCGGGAGCCCGGTCTCTGCCCGACGCCCAGGAACTGCCCGGGGCCCAAGGAAAGGGGCCAAGGAGGGAGACGTCAACGCTCCCCTGCCAGAGGGCCCTCCCCCCACCGGGCGCCCCCCCCCCCCGCTCCTGCCCTTCCCTGCTCTCCCGCGGGGTGGCCCAGATGCCACGGGGGGTCAGGCTGAGTGCCAGACCCCGTCGGGCCGTGTCACCCAGAAATCAGCCGGCGCAGTGGCGCTTGTCATCTGGTGTGGGCGGGCGCCTGGGGCGTCTCCCGTGGGGGGGGGCAGGGCGCCCCGTCTGCCCTCCCAGCACCTGGGAAGCAGAGCCCCAGCGCCTCACGTTCGGGCCAGCCCGGGCTCCCCAGAGGGCCCCTGTTGGGTTGGGCTGCTCTGGAGTCCGGCTGTGCGCACGTTATTCTCGGTGTCAAAGCCTCAAGGGCAGCGCGTCTCAAGCAGGCGGGGAAGAAGCCGGGCCCGGGGGCGGGCTGGGGGGCGGGCGGGGCCGGGGGGCGGGCTGGGAGGCGGGCGGGGCACCATGGCGGGCAGGGGCTGAAGCTGGGGTGTCGGCTCGGGCACGGTGGTGGAGGACGGCAGGCCCGAGGCCAGAGGCCTTGGGAGCGGGACCCGCGTTCTGGGCCGCGTGCGCGGCTCGTGTACCCCCCGCCCGGCCCATACCCGGGGGCCCGGCGCGTGCGCGGCTCGTGTACCCCACCACCAGGCCCCGCGTGCGCGGCTCGTGTACCCCACCGCCCGGCCATACCCGGGGCCCGGCGGTGCGCGGCTCGGTGTACCCCACCGCCCGGCCATACCCGGGGCCCGGCGTGCGCGGCTCGGTGTACCCCACCGCCCGGCCATACCCGGGGCCCGGCGTGCGCGGCTCGGTGTACCCCACCGCCCGGCCATACCCGGGGCCCGGCGTGCGCGGCTCGGTGTACCCCACCGCCCGGCCCATACCCGGGGCCCGGCGCGTGCGCGGCTCGTGTACCCCACCGCCCGGCCATACCCGGGGCCCGGCGCGTGCGCGGCTCGGTGTACCCCCACCGCCCGGCCATACCCGGGCCCGGCGCGTGCGCGGCCCGCCTTGCTCAGCAGGAGCCTGGGCCGGGGGCGCCGAGGAAGGCGTGGCGGCCACCCAGGTGCACAGGGACAGTGGGTGTGGGCCGTGACGTCACCGGCGGGTCCTGTGGGAATGGCCCCGGGCGGGGGGGGGGGGGGGGGGGGGGGGAGGGCGAGCTCGAGAGCCTAGGCCGCTGCTGGCGTCGGGACACGGAGGTTTGGATGCCCAGGGATGCGGCGCCGAGGCCTCAGGAAGCGGCCTCTGCCCTGCGGAGCCGCACAGGCACTGCTAGCTGGCCTGGGGCCGCCGCGCTTCCCGGCACCTCCTTCCAGGCCGGCTTTACTGCGGAGGCCACCAGTGCGCGGCTCACCGGGTCAGCGCACAGCTGTCGCAACGCCCAGAGCCCTGCAGTTCCGGGTGGCCCCTTGCCGCACACCGTGCGCAGCCCTCCGCCCGGGGCTGCCCGCCGCCCGCCTCGGGGCACGTGTCCCGCGTGTCCTTGCTGGCTTCTCAGCAGGGGGCTTCCCCGTCATCTGCTGGGGAATGCGTGAGAACTCTGTTCCTTTTCATGGGCTGCATAGTAGTCCAGCGTCTCCTTTCCTCACACCCACTTTGGACTCGTGTGTTGTCCTCTTCCTTGCGGCCACTGTGCGTCACACTGAGCACTCAGGTGCCCACTCCTGCTTGCACACATCTCATCAAAAGGTGCACGCCTAGGGCTGCCGGGTCTCACGGTAATTCCGTTCATCTTTTGGGGAACCATCAGCCTGCTCTAGTGTAGACTTCAGCGATGGGAGGACTTGGCTCTTGGCACGGGGCAGGAGGTCTAGGCCCCTCGTGGGCTGCCACACCCCGACACGGGGACTAACCCAGCCTGCCTGGTCTCTGACGTCTGACCACAAAGGGCTGGGGGCAGAGCAGAGACGCAGGTACTTCCGTGGTCAGTGGGGCCTCGAACCTTCACAGCAGTCAGGGCCCCTGGTGCTCCTTCCCGGGCGCAGCCTGTGGCCAGCCGGGCACCACGCCTGCGCAATGCCTCCACTGTGGGAGAGGCGTGGAGGGAGCGGGGCCGGGCCCGCGGCGGCGGAGGGCCGCGCTGGACGCGGAGCGTGCCAGCCGAGCCGTGGCGGGCGCCCGGCGGGCGGGGCGATGCCAGGCCACACTGGACGGGGCCGTGGCGGAGGGGCGGGGCTGGGGCTCTAGGGGCCTGGCTGCTTTCCAGGATGCCAGCAAGCCAGGCGGTGGTTGGCGAGGCCGCAGGAGTCCCCGCCCCTGTGCGTCGGGTGCGGGGGCCCCAGCAGCTCCCGCCCGGGGCCCTGGCGCGGCGGGGTGCGCGGGGAGCCCGGGGGGCCGCCGCGGACGCCCCCCTCACCTCTCCCCTCCGTTGCAGGGCTCCGCTCCCATTCTCGTCGCCATGGTGATCCTGCTCAACATTGGAGTCGCCATTTTGTTTATTAACTTTTTCATCTGATACGACCGTCTCCATGGCAACAGTGTCTCGACGGGGACTCTGGAAGCAGAACGAGGAAGGGGAAGCGGCGAGCTCAGCGCCCCTCGCCTTCCGCCTTTCAGAAGAGCTCGATGGGGTGTTACTCACAGTTTGCCTTTTTTTCTGGGTAATGTCTTTTGGATTTCGCCGACATTCTTTGCTTGTCTCGCACCTCTGCTGTGTGGCATGGCAGACGGCGGCCGGCACGCCGCCCCCCAGCTCGATGGGGAGAGAAGGGGTCCCCGCAGACCAGCGGCGGCAAGGGAGCGGCCTGGCCCTCGCGGCGGGGCGCCGGCGACCTGGGGTTCCTCTGGAGCAGCTGGAGACGGCCGCGGGGGGGGGGGTCCCCCGGCCTGGCGGGGGGCAACCAGGCCTTTCCTCCTTCTGGTCTGTGCTGCCAACTTGGGGGGAGGAGAGAAGCCCTTCTCCCCCACCGAGGGCGGCCCTCCGGCCCGGCCCGGCCCCCGCGTGGCCCCCCAGTCCCGTCCTCCCTCCCTCCTCGTTCACCCCGTCAGTCGTCCCCCCTCCAGGCCCAGGGCCGAGCAGCCTGGGTGAGCACGGAGGCCCGGGGCTGGGCCCCAGGCGCGCCTGGGCTCTGAGCATGTGGCGTTTCGCACTCAGTACGCAGGATGTATATCCAGGCTTCCACGCCCTCGCCGTGACGCCCCATGGACGTCACCTGTCACTGTCACTGACCTCCATGGGGTCTCCCATCTTTGCACTGTGCCTGCCTCGACCTCCCCTAACAGATATGCACATCCCCTCCAGACGCCTCAGCGCTTCCCCAGAGCGCACTGGTCCCGGGACACGGGGCGGAACCCAGTGGCTTCACGGTCCTGGAAGCGGTTGCGTAGCCCACACTCCCGGATGTACAACGTAACTTGTGTCAGTCCACACACAGGTTCCTTCTGTCTCTGCCTTCTCTACCAGGGTTGTTCCCCACCAAACACAGGAACGAGGGACGCCAGAACCGCTGGGGCTGGGGCTGGGTCAGCGCTCACACGCAGCCGGCCTGGCCTGGGCCCGGCGGGGTCGGCCCGGGGCCTTCGCGTGACCTCCCGTCAGTCTTCTTGGGTGCCGCCTGTCTCCTGGACTCTGCCTTGCTTTGCTTATGTTTAGCTGTTTCTCTGCTACCTTTCAAGCAGATTTCTTTACTACACTGCACTGGATTGCTATATTTTTAACCAGAAATAAACGAAAGATGAGAGCATGTTCCAGTTACACTGTTTATTGTTTTCCATTGTCCATCCACGGCCTGGTCCCCGGGCTGGTTGGGGGCGTGGGGAGGGGGCTCCGCAGCCGGCACTCGCGCTCCCCACGGCTGTTTCTAAGGGGACGATGACCACGTCTTTTGTACAGCGGACTTTTCCATCCTTTTTATTATCAAGTCGTTGCTGCAGACCTGAAGTGAACCAAATAAAGTCTCCTGCTCCTTGCAGTTGAGAACATTCATGCTGCAGTACGTGTTTCCTGACTGCACCTCTGCAACGATCACAGGCTTTCTGTGCGTCGTGGGAGTAGCGTGGTACAGTACACCCAGCCCTGCACCCATGCGCACACACACACACACGCACACACACACACACACACACGCACGCACACAGGTGTTTCACACCCAGGTGGCTCGCTCTCACGACCCTGGCTTGCTGGGGACAGAACCATGAATCCAAGTCCACGCCAGCGCTGCCCCGTGGCCTGTGCCCAGCGCACGCCCGTTCCCAGTGAGGTCCCGAGGGTGCCGTGCACTGGGCCCCGACGCCACGAGTTCAACCCCCAGCTGCTTTCCACATGCAGAGCGCCATGAAGAACCAGGCACCCCCCGCCCCACCCCGCGGCCAGCTCGCTCTCCTACCTGCCGGGGCCGTGCCCTCCTCCAAGCCCGCAGGATGGCAGCCACGGCCTCAGGGAGCACCCAGAGCAGCCTGCGGAGCTCCACGCCCATCCCCACCGCGCCTCGGGGTCTCTGGAGGGGAAAAGCAGAGGCCGGTGGCTCGCGCCTGCCATCCTAGCCACGCAGGAGGCCGAGATCTGAGGATCGTGGTTCAAAGTCTGTCTGGGCAGGAAAGGCCGTGAGACTCCCATCTCCAAGTAACCGCCAGAAAACAAAGTGGCGCGGTGGCTCAAGTGGTAGAGCGCCGGCCTTGAGCTGAAGAGCTCAGGGACAGCGCCCAGGCCCAGAGTTCAAGCCCCACAACCGACTTCCCCAAGGCATGCCCTGTGTCGGTGGGGCAAGGGACCAGCCCCTCCCCGCCCTCTCCAGACGCGGAAACATGTGTCCCCCGGGGGGAAGGGGCGCTGGTGCCCGGGTGTGCTGGCTTCCCTGTGCCTTCTGAGGCTTAAGTAGTGCACAGGACATGCTTGATCATTCCCAGCACCTTGGAATCAGTAGCACACACAGGATTCCCAAGGACAGAGAGGCAGAGCACCAGAGCCCGACATTCCCGGGGGGAAGATGGTGCAGAGCACTGGAGCCCAGCGAGACGCAGGGCCCGTGCCGACTGCGGCGAGGGCTCTGACCCCTCCCCGGGCCCGGCGCGGGGGCTGGCGTGGCCGCGGGTGGCGGGGGCGGCGCACACCGGGCCTGGACGCCTCCGGGAGGTGCGAGTGTGGCTGGTGGCCGGGTGGGGGCGGGCCGGCCGCAGCCTCGCCACCCGCTCGATCCCGCCCATTCGCAGCGGGCGCGCTGGAGACTGGCCCAGCCCGCCGCCCAGGCGCCGGGAGCCTGTGGGGCTCACCACCCCGCTCGGGTGCCGCTGGGAATCCCTGTGGTGTTCTGGGTCGGCCCCGGCCTGGCCCCACGGCCCCCCAACACCCGCAGTGCGGGCCGCCTGGGCTGGCTGGGCTCCTCGAGGCGCGCGTGCCGTTCCTGCACAGCTCAGGCCGCGCTCCCTCCCGGCTGGCCTGCACCCACAGCGCCCCGACTCCTACCTCCAGTTAACGTGTAGAGGAAGGAAATAAAAGCAGCCGAAATGGATGTGTGGCTCAAGTGGCAGAGCACCAGCCATGGGTGAAAAAGCAGAGCAAGACTGAGAGGCCCTCAGTTCAAGTCCAGTACTGACAAAAAGACAACCAGCCGACAACAGAGTCGGTCTCCATTAACCTTGGAGTAGACAGTGTGAGGCCCCCAGGCCCCGTGGTCAAGGACCCAGGGTCACTGCGGGTGGCCCGTGGGAGGGGCTCCGGTCCCCCGGCTCCCCTCGTGTTGCGCGGGTGAGAAGCGCACCCCCTCTGTTGTGTGCGGTGGTTCCAGAGCTTGCGCCCCGGGCCCTGCACTTGCTCGTGGCGGGTGCTCTACCCTGGGGCCGCACCTGCAGCCTAGCTTTTTGCAGGTGAGTGCGAGATGGTGTCCTGAGAACTTTCCAGAACAAGGGAGCTAAGGGGAAAGGTCCGGGCGCCCAGGCCCTGGCAGCACGCCGCGGCGGCCCGCCGGCCACGTGGTCACCGGAACACCAGTCGGGAAGACGCGCAGCCCCGAGGGGCTCGCGGGCCGCTGTATTGGCAGACGGACGGCACCCCGGCACCCGGCCTCCTGCCCCGCGCACACAGCCTGCGCGCCTGTTGGGGTTCCGGACACCCCCTTTCTCCCCCCACGGGAGATGGTAACCACAAACTCTATGAAAGAGTTTCAGCCTGGCCCTCCGCCAGCGGAAGGCCAAAGGCGTGCTCACACGGGCAAGCGCTAAGTTGAGGACGGGTTGCTGAAGCTTCCCCTCCCCCCGGGCCCCCCCACATGTTACCGAGGGCGGAGGCGAAAAGGAAGGCATCAGGGACACGCTGCGGTGGTGGATGCGTCTCAAAGACTTTAATATGGAAGGGCACTTATATAGAAGTAATGGCGGGAAAGAAAGGGGGCTGGCCAAAGGGTCAGTCATAGGCTAGGGGTCACGCTCATCAAGTGACATCACGAAACTTCCCTTTGTGGGCGGGACAACCCCATCATGGTGGCGAGGTCAGAAGGTGGGAGGGACTTCTATTGTCCCAAGCTGTGGAAGGGCAGTCTTTCCCAGGCCATAATAATCCCCAACATCTCCCCCTTTTTGTTTTTTTCAATAAGCAGGGGATGCTGTAACACATGGCATGTGTGGGCATAAGGCAAATGCTGACATAAGATCTGTGGGGCCCCTTCCACAAAACTGGGGTGAGGGGTAGGTAAGGGTCCATCCATCTGGCTATGTCCAGAAGTCAGAATCCTCAGCTGGTTTCTGCCAAGTGCAGGAAGGTGCAGACAGCAGCCCTCTTTTGTTGGTGAGGTAGAAGCTGAAACTCTGGCATTTCCCGGCAGTTCACAGTAGCTGATAACTCAAACATAAGTGATTAGTAGAACATTCTTTTATATAAACATTGAAGCCAAGGTGTTAAACCTTTGCATTTACCCTTTTAAACATTTCTATCATAAAACATTGGGGTTGAGTGTCAATACCCTCAGCTCCTATTTTCTTTCCAACGGGACTCCCCAAGTCTAGCAGCAGGGGAGAGGAAAGGAAGAAGCATGGTGCAAAATTCCTTTGGTTTCTTTGTGTGACGCTGTAGGCAGTATTGCCACAGCAAAACATTGAGCCATGAGATGCTCAAGAAGGAATCTAGAAAGCAAACAAGGAAAGGAAGCTTGGTTGCTTCCTACCGTAGGCAGTCCTACTTTCCATGAGCCATGAGATGCTCAAGAAGGAATCTAGAAAGCAGACAAGGAAAGGAAGCTTGGTTGCCTCCTACCGTAGGCAGTCCTACTTTCCATATTTTCATGGGAGAGCAGAAGTCCAACATGGTCCTCCTTTTCCTGGAGAAAACAAGAAAACATTTCTCCAGAGTGGGTGCTCTGGGTTTAATTTTCCAATCTGGAAAAACACATATACTGTACTCCATCCCACACTGATTCGGGATGATTTAAAATTTCTGGATAATTAACATAAGCATAACTAATCCTTAATTAATCCTAGGGAATCCTTAATTAATCCTGGGGAATACCTCCCCCTTTTGTTTTTTAAAATTATGACACCGGCGGCCACCAGGCAGGGAGTATGGATGGAGGTCTCGTCTTCTGTAGCTACTTCCTGCTGTCAAGGGGGCGACGTAAATCAAGGGCCCCTGGTCAGCCTGGCAGTCCGGTGTAGCTGGCAAAAAGTCCCCATCATTACCATGAGTATGGTCACTAGGGCCAGAGAGCGCTATGGTTTTCTCCAGCCCCCCTGAGTCTTTGGGCATACCCAGAAGTTTCCAAGGCTGGTGCCTCCAGGGTTCAGGCCTGTGTTAGGGTGACGACTGTGAACGGCAAATTCCCCATTGGTGATCTCAGCAAGAGATGTTATTCTGTCAAAAGACACTTTGAAAAGGTCAGGCAAAGTATCGACAAGTTCTCAGAGCTGGTTGGCATGAATGGCATAGAGCACACCTGGGCATAAGCCAGGAACAGTTCCCTTTTGGAGCATAAACCCAATTGTAAAGTGAACGAGTAAGGAGAAACGACTGAAAGAAGTGGTTAATGATAGAAAACTGGTTTGGCATAGCCAGTCAGAGGCAAAATAAATAAATATATATACACCTATATACAACTGGCAAAAAAGAAGAAAATGGACAGGAATTATCTCTCTCGATTCCCAGCTCTGATCCATTTTGAAAGGGTGAAACAAGGCATCTCCCTTTAGGATAATATGGCACCATTCTCCTCTCACTCCACTCCACCTTTCCGTCTCCTGGACTGGCTAAGTCCCAGGAATTTTAACGTTTGTGGCTGGAATTGCATTTTCCCATCCGCGTTTGAACTCGGGGCCTGAGCACTGTCCATGAGCACTTTCGCTCAAGGCTAGTGCTCTACCACTTGAGTCACGGTGCTGCTTCAGCCCTTTTGCTCGCTCTCTGTGGTTGAGCTCTCAATCTGGCTCTTTGCTGTTTAACTGGGAGGTGGGATTTTGGAGAAATTTTTCCTTTTGCCCGGGCTGGCTTTGAACTATCCAGGGAGTCATAGTCCTACAAGCCCTTTTTATTCCCAATTGAGCAACAAGAAAAAACACAGAGATAATCCATTTGTAACCCGTTGAGAACTGACCAAAAACCTGCTTGTGAAGGTTTGGCTTTACACTTAGAAAACATGAGATTTACATGCCATCAACTTGAATCACGCCATTGAATCCCACTGGCAAGTGAAAGAGAACACAGATAAATGACAACCAAGGGCAAAGGGGTTAAAGCATTGTGGAATCCTCAGTCTCGGAAGTGGCTGCGACCCTCATCCCCATTTGGCAAAGTTCCATGCCATGCGATGGGAAAACTCGAGGGCAAAGCTGTAGTGTATCTCTTGCTCACATCTTGCTCTGGGTTGCCTGCAAAATTTCTATATAGATTGGTTAGAGTGTTCAAAATTTTTCAGCACTTCTGGCTCAGGTATATCGATGCCCTTCTGGTTTAAGCAGGGTGAAAAGACTTTCTTAATCACAAAATTCAAAGAATTTCTTAATCCCAAAATTTTACCTGGCTAGCTGTGACCACTAACATAACTATGGTGATTTACCTGGAGTAACTGTTAAGATGGAACTATTCACATCCTACTCAAGGCTCATAAATCATTCGAGCAGCCTTCCAATGGGAGAGAGAGCAAAGAATCATTAGTAGTGAAACAAGGCAGTTCGGGAACAGACAGTGGTGGCATCTTCCTATATCCAGGAGCTGCCACCGTCCATGCGGCTAGCATCTGTCCACCTGTAACCTATAAAAGCAGTATATTAATCCTGGGTCAGGAAAGCTGAGGTTAATAGTCACATTTGTATGAAGCAATCTCAATTTCTTGATCTTGAGAGTTTATGAGAACACAGGAGAGAAAATGGGAAGTAAAATCTTAATTTATGCCAAAGAGTTGTTAAGGCTACATGCACACTTAACTTTTAACACACTGAATATAAAATAACATACTGGTGAACTTTTACCACATGTTGCATATTTGAACCTTATGGAAATTTTTATAGGCACCTTTATCTCCATCGAACACCGGGATGGAACCTATTGTTATGCTTTTAAATCTTACCAACAACCACACGCACGGCGCGCGCACACACACACACACAAAAATACCTGAGCGCTCTTTAAAATTGCTTGATTGGCCATTTAAATTTTCTGGAATTCCAGCGGCAACTGATATTAATTTGCCCATAATAGAACCACGTGGTTGAATAAAAAACAAAAGGGAAACCTGTTAATTACACACTCCCAACATGACAATTTTATATCACAGTGGACAAGCAAACCCTTTTATCCATCTAGAAAAACTCCAGTTGATTTATCTCTTTGAAACCGGTAAACATGGAAGTTTAATCAAATTACCTATTGCTGTATCAAAACTCTTTGTTTTCCTTTCAATATTCCATTTTAGTTCATAACTTCAGACTTAACCCCGCTGCAGCTGTGAGTCTGACACAGAGAGAACGTGGCAGGCAAGCACAGCGGGGTGCTTGCCTCTCTCACCTGCAGTGCAATCGGCCAGCCCAGGCGAGCCTGGGCACGCCCCTCACCTGGGGGAATGGGTGGGGCCCCGCCTCCAATATGGCGCGCCCCATTGTGCTCCACGTGTGTGTTAAGTCAGAGAAATCAGGATTCACCAACTCACCCGAATTTCTGAGCTTAACGACCATCGGCGGGCTATAAAGCAGTTGCCGGGCTGCAGCCGCCGCTGCCGCCCGCGCACCCCAGCGGGACACCGTCCCATGGTCTAAACTGCACGCCACGCCTTTTTTTTTTTTTTTTTAAATCCATCCGCGGGCTGGGCCGCACCTGGCTCCAGCCCAGCCATTGTAAATACAAGTCTGGCCAAAGCAGCAGCCATCCCCAACGCTCTGCCGCCGCCATGCCACAGCTTCCCACATGGCGGAACCGCGCTCCGCCACGCCGTGCTCGGACCGCCACCGCAAAAGACGCCTGGTGCCGCCCGGGGGCCACACAGCCCCAGCCCACGCACCTCGCAAACCCGGGGTGGCGCGGAGCACAGTGTACTCACGCTCAGCCCCGCGCAAGCCAAACCGCTCCGGCGCTCGGCCACCCACTGCTTCTCAAGCGCCACTGCGGGTGCCTGCCGTCTGGCCCGGGGCGCACAGAGCAGAACTAACCGACCCCCAGCCCGGGGTCGCATTCCTCTTGCTCTGGCCCCACTGCTCCACTGACATGCTTCCGGCGGGAAGCGCGCCCCGCTCCCTCCGCCGCCCGGCGCCAAATCGCCACGGCGGGGCAACTCTCTGGCGCCGCGTCCCGCGAGCCCATGTCTCCATGCTTCTGCCCCGTCTGGATGGGCAGGACCCTCCTCTAAAACCCTACTTAGCAATCTGTGGGGATACTGTACCCCGAACTTCTCGGCCGTACAATTCGGCCCCACGTTGGGCGCCATTTATGTTGGGGTTCCGGACACCCCCTTTCTCCCCCCACGGGGAGATGGTAACCACAACTCTATGAAAGAGTTTCAGCCTGGCCCTCCGCCAGCGGACAGGCCAAGGCGTGCTCACAACGGGCAAGCGCTAAGTTGAGGACGGGTTGCTGAAGCTTCCCCTCCCCCCGGGCCCCCCACATGTTTACCGAGGGCGGAGGCGAAAAGGAGGCATCAGGGACACGCTGCGGTGGTGGAATGCGTCTCAAAGACTTTAATATGGAAGGGCACTTATATAGAAGTAATGGCGGGAAAGAAAGGGGGCTGGCCAAAGGGTCAGTCATAGGCTAGGGGTCACGGCTCATCAAGTGACATCACGAAACTTCCCTTTGTGGGCGGGACAACCCCATCATGGTGGCGAGGTCAGGAAGGTGGGAGGGACTTCTATTGTCCCAAGGCTGGTGGAAGGGCAGTCTATCCCAGGCCATAATAATCCCCAACACGCGCCGGCTGTCCCGGTCTCTCCAGCCTCGCGGCACATTCAGGCTGCAGCAAGATGCCCGCCGCGCGGGAGCCTGGCCCACCGGCCCCGCCAGGCCGAGGGGGTCCACCGCCCCCCGCGCGGTCCGCGCAGCGAGGCAGACGCCGCCTCCTGTCCCGGCAACGGCCCGGGCGTCATTCTTCTCATCCAGGAAGGGAAACGGGGGGACACGCTCGTCACAGCAGCGCCTGGGACCCCTGGGCCGCCGCCCCCCGACCGCAGTGCCACAGGACGAGGCCGCGCTGGCCCGACTCACCTTCCCCCCGCCGTCCTCCCCCGCTGTCCTCGTCCCCCGCCTCCCGCGTCCTCGCTCGAGCTGCTGTCCTCCGCCGAGTCCGTCTCCTCCAGCACTCCTGAGCGTCTGCCGGGCACAGGCAACGGGCGCGTGAGCTGAGGCTGCGGCCCCCACTCCGCCCTCGCCCAGCACGGCGGGCGCCCCGAGCCTGCCGGACGGCCCCCGGGCCGCGGAGCTGCACCCGGCCCTGCGCCGGGACGGGGACGGCATGGCGGCCGGCGGGCCCCCGGCCTGGGAAGGCGGAGACGCAGCCCGGGCCCACCTGGATCCATCTCCACCAAGGTCCTCCACGCTTGCATCTTGTGGAGGTCCAGGCAGTGCAGGTCGCTGAGGGTCACCTGCCGGTCGCCGGCTTCGAACATGCCACCGTAGACGTAGAGCAGCCCGTGCTGACGGCCAGCATGGCGCTGGAGCGTGGACACGGCTCGGCTGTGGGGCGGCCAGGCTCGGCAGCGCCGGCCTCGGCCTCGGCCTCGGCGGGGGGCGCGGGGGGCGCGAGCACCTGCTTGATGGTCACCACGGTCCCGTCCTCGGCCACCACTCTTTCACCACCTCCAAGGGCTCCGGGGCGCGGGCTGGCCCGGGCGCGCACGCGTCCGCCCTGCCCCGCCTCCGCTGCTGCTTCTCCGCTTTGGGGCCCTGTGCGCAGAACGGGGCGCGGTGAGGCCCACGCGGCCCTGCCGGTGCAGGTGTGTGGGGGACAGAGCTCCTGTCACCCCTGCGTGGACGCCAGGCTCCTTTTCAGTGCTGCGTCCCGTGGGCCACCCTGGGCTGCACCTCAGCAGGCCAGGCTGCCCGGCGCCCCCAGACCCCACTGCGAGCCCCGGGGCTGCCAGGCCGCTCCACCCCATCCACACACGCGGTGCCCATCTGCCAGGCCCTCCCGCAGGACGGCCCACCCAGCCCAACTTCCTCCAGGATGCCCCCCGCACGGTGGCCGCCTCGCTAGGTTCCGATGTTTTATACGCCCTGCCCCCGTCCTGACCTGGCGCGTCTCCTCTCGGAGCAGCTGTGGCGCAGACGCCACTGGGAGCCACGCAGAGCCGCCACGTGGCCCCACCTCTCCCGGACACCCGCAGAGGCTGCTGGAGTCGCCAGCGGGCCCGCCCCACGCTCAAGACCCCGCGGGCTGCTCCTGTGCACTTGTGCAGACCCTAGGCTGCCAGGGGGTCCCTCCTGGGGCCGCCTGCTCTCCCCCGACCCTCACCTCGACCCTCCACTCTCCCCCTGGGCCCTGGACCCTCCCCATCTCCCCCCTGACCCTCCCATCTCTCCCCCCTGGGCCCTGGACCCTCCCCATCTCCCCCGACCCCCCTCCCTCTGCCCGCTCTCCCTCCTGCTCTCCCCAGCCCTGCCCGCTCTCCCCTGGGCCGGGCCGTGGGGCTGACGGGGACAGTGGGGAGGTGACAAAGCCAGAGAGGAGCTCAAAGACTCACTGCTCGAGAAGCAGGCCCGGCCTTCTAGGAGCTTCCAGCACTCGATGCAGGGCCCACCAAGAACGAGTCAGGGGACCAGACCCAAGGCCTGCGAGCCCGTCCAGGCGCACGCAGAGGGAGGCAGGGTCCGCCGAGACCACGTGGCGGGGGCCTGGCCCGGCACTCACTGGGGTGGCAGCTGCGCCGAGCCCCACCCGCCCTGGCTGCGGCTCGCGCCCTCCGATACCTTCAGCTGCCCTGCAAACCAGCGGTTCCTGGCGGCGTCGTAAAAGTACAGGTCGTTGAAGAACATGCCGTCCAGGCTCTCTCCTCCTCCTCATCACAGACACCCCCAAAGAGCAGCGTCTGCTGATTCGGGGCTACAGCCACGGAAAAAGCCAGACCGGGGGGTGGGCTTGACCCCTGAGGGGTTAACCCGTGTCCACACCCATTTGCCTGTGAGAACGAGGAGGACGAGGGTGAGGCTGGAGAGGACCAGCGCCAGCCACGGCCTTGCTGAGCGCGGGGCACGAGGGGCTCCCATCACCTCGGCGGGAGGCAAAGGCCGCGCGCCGCGCTGGGCCCGTCCCGGGGAGGCCTCGGCAGCAAGGTGAGGCTGAGGAGGAGGCGTGGAGGAAGCCTCCGCGCAGGGCGGGGCCCACAGGCGGGCGCGGGCACTGCCGCACACAGGCCGCATCCTCCTCGGCGGGGGCGGAGGGGGGACCCCACCCCCCGCTTCTGAGAACCCCTCCCGGGTCGCGCCTGAATGTGGTGACGGCGCTCATCGGGGGCCCCGTGGGGGGAAGTCTTCCCGCCACTTCCAGAAGGAAAAAAGAAAAGCAGCGACCTCCCCCCAATGTGGCGTGGGTGCGGGCCGCGTGGAGCCGGGCGCCGCCCCCCGCGAGGCCAGCACGGCCCGCCGCGCCTACCTTCTCCCTCGTCACACTTGAGCAGGAACATGTCTGCGTGCTGGGTGGCCTCTGTCCACGTCCTTCTTGGACTCTCTGCAAGGCAGAGGCGACGCGGGGCACAGCGGAGCGTTAGGCCGCCGTTGGCCCGCCGGGGGGACGCGCTTCCCGAATCACCGTCACCGGCGGCCCGGCCCGCGAGAGCTGGGCACGCGCTCCGGGGCTGCGGTGGGGTCTGCAGGCGCCCCATTCGCGTCCCAAGTCCCCGCCCCCGCCGACGGCCCAGAGCTCCGAGGGCCGCCCGCTCGCCGCCCGGCGCTCATGGGGCGCGGGAGGAGGGGGCGGGGCGCTCAGCCTCGAGAGGCCGGACACGGGGGAGCAGATCCAGCCGCGCGGCCCGCGGGCCACTCCGACGCCGCCCCGCCTCACGTCCCCTCGCGTCCTCACGTCCTCTCACGTCCTCTCGTCCCCTCACGTCCTCACGTCCCCTCACGTCCCCTCACGTCCTCACGTCCCCACCACGTCCTCACGTCCTCATCCCTCACGTCCTCTCACGTCCTCACGTCCCCCCACGTCCCCTCACGTCCCCTCGCGTCCCCTCACGTCCCCTCGCGTCCTCACGTCCTCACGTCCCCGTCACGTCCTCACATCCCCTCGCGTCCCCTCGCGTCCTCATGTCCTCGCGTCCTCTCACGTCCTCACGTCCTCACGTCCCCTCTCGTCCTCACGTCCCCTCGCGTCCCCTCACGTCCCTCGCGGTCCTCACGTCCCCTCACGTCCCCTCACGTCCTCACGTCCCTCTCCCACGTCCTCACGTCCCCTCACGTCCTCACGTCCCCTCACCCTCACGTCCCCCTCTCCCTCACTTCCTCACGTCCCCTCACGTCTCACGTCCCCTCGCGTCCCCTCACATCCCCTCGCGTCCTCACGTCCTCACGTCCCCTCACGTCCCCATCATGTCCTCACGTCCTCACGTCCTCACGTCCCCTCACCCTCACGTCCTCACGTCCCCTCGCGTCCTCACGTCCTCACGTCCCCTCACGTCCCCTCGCGTCCCCTCACGTCCTCACGTCCCCTCACGTCCTCACGTCCCCTCACGTCCTCGCGTCCCCTCACGTCCTCCGCGTCCCCTCACGTCCTCCGCGTCCCCTCACGTCCTCGCATCCCCCTCACGTCCCCTCACGTCCTCCCCGTCCCCTTACGTCCCCCTCTCCCGTCCCCTCCCGTCCCCTCTCCGGGCCCCTCACGTCCTCACGTCCCCTCACGTCCTCACGTCCCCTCACGTCCCCTCGCGTCCTCACGTCCCCTCGCGTCCTCACGTCCCCTCACGTCCTCACGTCCCCTCACGTCCCCTCACGTCCTCGCGTCCCCCTCACGTCCTCGCGTCCCCTCACGTCCTCGCGTCCCCTCACGTCCTTGCATCCCCTCACGTCCCCTCACGTCCTCACGTCCCCTCACGTCCTCCCCGTCCCCTCACGTCCTCACGTCCCCTCACGTCCCCTCTCCCGTCCCCTCTCCGGGCCCCTCACGTCCCCTCACGTCCTCGCGTCCCCTCACGTCCTTGCGTCCCCTCACGTCCCCTCACGTCCTCACGTCCCCTCACGTCCTCACGTTCCCCTCACGTCCTCACGTCCCCTCACGTCCTCACGTCCTCGCGTCCCCTCATGTCCTTGCGTCCCCTCACGTCCCCTCACGTCCTCACGTCCCCTCATGTCCTCACGTCCCCTCACGTCCTCACGTCCTCGCGTCCCCTCACGTCCTCACGTCCCCTCACGTCCCCTCAACGTCCCCTCACGTCCCCTCTCCGGGCCCCTCACGTCCTCACATCCTCCCGTCCCCTCCGTCCCCTCCGCGGGCCCCGCAGCTGCCCCCGCACAGCGGGCCTCACCTGCTTCGAGTAGCCCCCGTAGACGGCGACGCTGCCCTGCGGAGTGACGCTCATCAGGCAGCCTGACCGGGGCGTGGGCCCGGTGCCCGACGGGGACAACTTGCTCCAGGAGAACGAGTCCAGACTGAACGCGTACACGTCGTTGAAGTAGATGTAATCCCTGCACGGGACACGGGACGCCGCACGTCAGGACGGGACGTCAGGAGGGGGACCCGCCGCCGCGAGGGACGTCAGGAAAAGGCCAGGCTGTGAACCTGTGCACCTGACTTAAACCGCTCTGCACCGCACTGCCATGTCCTCGGCTTCATGAAGAGTCTAGACTCACATGAAGGACTGCAGACACCGGTGACATGACATCTGAAAACTGGAGTAATCCCAGTGCAAGAACCTAGTCATCTGCTCGTCAAGTCACGTCCCTTACCTGGTTGGCAAAGTTACAATTAACCCAATAACTACTTGGGCTACTCTGCGTGCATCTTTAAGATCAAGCGTGTGAGACTGTGGAAACGCGGGGCCGAGGGGCGGAGCACCCCCAGAGCCTCCTCGGACGCAGCACAGAGCAGAAGCAGAAAAGGAGTGAGGGATGTGTGAACACAACCCAGCTCTGCAGACCCGAGACCACCGTGGACACACAGAAACACGGGGGGAGCCCGGCGGGCGGCCCCGCCCCACAGCGCCGCCCTCGGCGAGGAGCAGCCCTGCCGCGCCACCTGCCCTTCCCGCACTGGAAAAGACCCGCACCGCACAGGAGCCCCGGCTGCGGCCTCGGCCCACACGGCAGACTTCCAGCCAAGAAACTCTATTTCTCTATATGGTAAACAGCAGGACTTCCAGGGAAGTTCAAAAGTTGGTATTTGAAAGTCAAACTGGCCGGGCACCAGTGGCTCACGCCTGTAGTCGTAGCTACTCAGGAGGCTGCGACCTGAGGATTGCGGTTCAAAGCCAGGCCCAGCAGAAAAGTCCACGAAACTCTCCAATAACTACTCAGGAAAAGCTGGAAGTAGCACTGGCTCAGGGGTAGAGCACTAGCTTTGAGCACAAAGAGGCTCAGGGACAGCACCCAGGCCCTGAGCTCAAGCCCCAGGACTGGAGAAGAAAAAGTCCAACTGATATAACACAAGTGGTACTACCTCTGTTGAATGATTGTTTCTTCTGTGTGTCCAAAATACTTCCTAAATTAAGTAAAGTCACTGTGAAACTTCACTTAAGACCGCTAGGTTCCCAGCCACTCAAAAGGGCTGTGCTGATCCTCTATTTACCCTGGACACAGAACTTCCAGGTGAACTCAGAAGGCTTAACTACAGAAGGTCCAGCCCAAATGCTTCAGGAAAGGCAGACTGTTTTGCTCTTGGTACCAACCTTGTACTCTCGTGGAAGCCACCAAAAAGGATTAGCTGTCTCTTCCAGGCCACCATCCGATGTCCACTCCTGCCAGAAGGCCCCCCCGAGGATCTGAAGTGCAGCGGAAGAGAAAAAGGTCATTCCCAATAAGATAGGTAGAACGGAGTCATGAGCTGGGTGCCAGCGGCTCACACCTGTAATCCTAGCTACTCCAGAGGCTGAGATCTGAGGATCCTGGTTCAAAGCCAGCCTGGGCAGTAAAGCCCATGAGACTCTTTATCTCCAGTGTTATAACCACCAGAAAACCAGAAGCGGTACTGTGGCTCAAAGTGGTAGAATGCTAGCCTTGCGCGAAAGAGCTCAGGGACAGCGCCCAGGCCCTGAGTTCAAGCCCCAGGACTGACCATAACAAAAAAAGGAACCTCATTAGAATGAACTTTCCAGTCATCAAAGAATTGCAAATCCAAGTAAAGATACCATTTCATTCTATCAAGTTGGCAAACCAAAGATTTTAACAACTAAATTAAGAAAATGTCACAGAAAAGTGCTCAGAAGAGAGTAAAATGGCAGGTTACAAAACACAGCGTTACATAAGATTCCAGCAGCTCTGAGTGGCTGCGCGATTGTCTGTCTTCCGTGTGTCTCTCGTTTTCTCCCATGAACACTAACCAGAGAGACAGCAGGGAACACGTGGGGCGGGCAGGGCGAGGGGGGCCTCTCGGGAGCGGTGCCCGCCCCACCGCGTGGGGCCCCGCACCGCTGCGGCTGCCATGCGGCGGGGGCCGGCGATCCAGGGCTGGGCACGGGCCCCTCACCGTCACTTTGGCGGGCTCCAGACCCTCGGGGATGGCCGGCGCCTGCAGGGTGGCGCCCCGCCCGCTCCACAAGAATCTTGCCCACTTCCGGTGGCCAAGGGCCGTCACAAAGGGACCCACGGGCTGTGGCCCCGCTTCCAGTCTGGAGGGCGTGGACGCCGAGCACGCTCTGTAGCTTCCCCTCGGCCACGGGCTGAACGGCAGGGGCCCCCCAAGTGCATCCACACGCCGAACCCGGCATCCAAGGCGCACGAGGCCATCCGCCCAGGAGCCAGCCTTTCCCACCACCCAGCGAGGGCAGGGGCCCGCCAGGACCTGCCTCCCCGAGGAACCCGCCCACCCCCTCTCGCTGGCGCGACCTCCACGCCGTCCAACGGAGGCCGTGGGGCAGCAAGGGCCAGGGACCCCGTCCGCACGCACGCGCCCGGCCCTCCCTCACCCCTGCGCGCTCGCTGCAGCTCTGCACTTCACCCGACCCCGGGCTCCACCAGCAGGGCGGCCTCGAGTCCGGCCCCTTCCCCCGCGTTCACACCCCCAGAAAGTACGCGAGGTCGTCCACAAAGACGGCCTGCGTGCTACGCGTTTGTCAGCGAACGTCCTTGCTTCCACCCCAGGTTCACACTGTCCCCAAACTCAGTGATACGTCCTGCTGGCAACACTGCCGACCCAAGCAGCGAGCGTGGCGACGCTCAGAGAGGGTGCGGGCCCAGGGCGCCCGGGCGCCGCCCACCCCGGGCTGCGCGCGCTGCGGGGGGGAGCCCTCCCGGCAAGCGGGCTTCCCGTCTCTGCTGAGCAGATGCTGCGGCCTCACACGCTGGCACGGGCTGCACACGAGCACGGGCGCAGGAAATGTCGTGTCGGCGTCCACTTGGGCAATGCACCGTCCCGGGTGGGCGTCCACAAGAGCCAGGGGGAAGCCTCCTGTCTGCCCCACCACGCACCCAAGGACTTGGCGGGCCTCACAGAGCAGGCCAGGCCCCATCCCTGCCGTAGGGCCATCTGGGGAAGAGGCTTTCATCCAGCAAGCCGGGCAGGGCACGTCACGGCCGAGCCCCCCACGACACGGACGCAGACACGGGCGCGGAGGGGACCCCAGGCGGTGGAATGAGGGCGAGCACGTGGGCCGCGAGCCGGGCCCCCTCCCAGGGGCGTCCTGCACAGGAATCCCACGGGGTCACCACCGGCGAGCCCCGCGACCAACGCGCCGCAGCAACAGCGAGGCCCGCTGTGTTCTGTAACTAAAGAGGAAAGCAGACCTATAAAAAGGTTCCGCATCCCCTAAGGAAAATAAAGTCACCAGGAATAAGCCCTTTATATCTGACTCTCCGACAAGCTTTTCAATTGCCATCAGTCCTATATATGGAGTCTTAGAAGATTAGCGTGCCCCACTCGATCAGAAGCCTATAGACAGCACATGCGAAAGGCACGCAGCCCCTGCTGCGGGCGCTCGGGGCCGCGCTCACCGCGATGCACGGAACAGCGCTCCCACAGGCGCACATGCGAGAGGCACGCAGCCCCTGCTGTGGGCGCTCGGGGCCGCGCTCACCGCGATGCACGGAACAGCGCTCCCACAGGCGCACATGCGAAAGGCACGCAGCCCCTGCTGTGGGCGCTCGGGGCCGCGCTCACCGCGATGCACGGAACAGCGCTCCCACAGGCGCACTGCCAGCTGGCGTCGCCCGGCCCCTCGCCCGGGCCGCCGCGGGACGGTCACAGAGCTCCGCAGGCTGAGCGCGCACACAGAGTGGAGTCCACGGCCACCGACGCCGCCCGAGTCCGGTTCGCGTCCACGTCTCACGCAGCTGCGCACTGCGGTGCCCCTGCCGAGCCAGGCGGCCCCAACGCTGGCAGAGGCTGGGGGGTCGGGGCGGGGGGTCATCCGGCTCCTCCTCCCTCCCCAAAGCGTGGACAGGCAGGCGAGCTCGCCCCTGCAGCCCCGAGCCCCTCTCCCGAGCCTAGGCAAGCCACTCACTCACCACCTAGCGACAGACACTAAGAAAAACGAGTGCACAAGGCAGGGCCAGACCATGGCAACAAAAGAAATTCCCTTCCACAAAGCACTTGAACCGCTACCTCTCAGCGAGCTACACAGCTCTCACCAGCCTGGGAACAGAGCCCACGGCGCAACCTTGTCCAGAGACGGCAAAACAGCCAACGGCCTTCAGAGAGGCTGAGGCTGCCTTCCTTTAGACCCCTGAAGGGACAGGGCCAGCGGTGGGTCCTGAGACCCACCCTGGAGCGGCCACTCCTCTAGACAACCCCTGCAGGGTTCCCAACACCTGCTCCAAGCACCAGGACGACCAACACGGAAACTCGGATCCTGTACGCGGACCGGCCATAGGTCTGTCCCACCAGGCAAGAAACAACTGCTGACAGCAAGGCGGCCCTGAGCTCCCCGCGGCGCCTGGACCTGCGGGCTCCTCTCCCGAGCAGCCTGCGTGCGAGTCCACCATCGACCTCCAGCAGGGGACCGGCACGCGGTCGCTCGGGGACGCTGCGCAGGCGTGCATCGGCGGCCACACCAGGGAGGCTCTGCGCAGGACCGGGAACCCAGCACCGAGAGCTGCGGAGCCTCCTGCAGGGAGAGGGGGCACTGCGGGAGACCAGGGCCAGTGGAGAGCAAAGGGGGGTAAGGATGAAGATGGTTGAAGTCGTTTAT
This sequence comes from Perognathus longimembris pacificus, assembly GCF_023159225.1. Classification (NCBI taxonomy): domain Eukaryota; kingdom Metazoa; phylum Chordata; class Mammalia; order Rodentia; family Heteromyidae; genus Perognathus; species Perognathus longimembris. Next base: position 1,557,920 of record NC_063170.1, read on the forward strand.
GGCACACAGGAAAAGAGAACAAGCCGGGTGCTGGTGTTCCACACCTGTCATCCAAGCCACGCAGGAGGCTGAGATCCGAGGATCGTGGTTCAAAGCCAGCCCGGACAGGAAAGTCCATGAGACTCTTATCTCAATAACTCAAATAAGCCTAAGGTGGCACTGTGGCTCAAGCGGTAGAGCGCTTGCGTTGAGCAAAAGAAGCTCAGGGACAGTGCCGAGGCCCAGAGTTCAAGCCCCAGGACCAGAAATGAGGGAGGGAGGGAGGGAGGGAGGGAGGGAGGGAGGGAGGGAGGGAGGGAGGGAGGGAGGGAGGGGAAAAAAGAAAAATAAAGTCTATTGAAACTGTTCAGAGGGGGCTGGGGATATAGCCTAGTGGCAAGAGTGCCTGCCTCGGGATACACGAGGCCCTAGGTTCAATTCCCCAGCACCACATATACAGAAAACGGCCAGAAGCGGCGCTGTGGCTCAAGTGGCAGAGTGCTAGCCTTGAGCAAAAAGAAGCCAGGGACAGTGCTCAGGCCCTGAGTCCAAGCCCCAGGACTGGCCAAAAAAAAAAAAACCAACAACAACAAAAAAAGAAACTGTTCAGAGGGGGGTAAAGGAGTGACAGGATAATTGGGAAAAAAAAAAAAACTATGTATGGAAATGTCACTGGAAACTCCCCTTGGACAGCTAACGTGTGCCAATTTTAAAAGTGTTTAACAAAGCTCCCCTCTCTGAGCAGCTCCATCCCCGCTCCATCGACGGGACACAGAGGAGCCCGACATGGGACCGGCTCCATGTCCAGCATGCCCGAGCTGCGCGAGCTGCGTGAGCTGCGTCTGGGGACTTCCGGCGCTGGGGCCCAGCGCATGCTGACCACGCCCCCACGGCAGGCAGTCCTCCCTCCACTGCTCAGCTGCCCACAGAGCGACTCTCAAGAGTCCATCCCGGGCCTTCCCCACCCTGCCCGACTCCACTGGGAACGCAGCACAGGAGCACAAGCCTGAGCCCGGGCTCCGTCCAGCACCTTACCTGACTTGCTCCCACGTCCTGGTGGCCAAATGCAGGACCCAGAGATCCTTGTAGTGGTAGAACTGCTCCCCATCAGGAGAGGCAAACTCCCCTCCAAAGACCCACAGCTGCCCGCCGCCCTGAGGCACCACTACAGCCTGCGGGAGAGAGGACAGGTCAGCGCCCAGCAGCCCGGCCCTGCTCACCCAGAGCCACCCACCGCGGGGACCACCCCGCCACAGCCTGCGCGAGGAGAGAGGACAGGTCAGCGCCCAGCAGCCCGGCCCCTGCTCACCCAGAGCCACCCACCGCGGGGACCACCCCACCACAGCCTGCGCGAGGAGAGGCACTGGGGCTCAAACTCAAGGCCGAGGCTGGTGCTCTGCCACTTGAACCACACCTTTTTCTGGCTTTATGGAACCGTGATGTTCAGATTTCAACCTCCTGAGTAGCTCAGATTAAAGGTATTAAACCACTGGTGCCTGGCTGAAGAAAAAAGCTATTTGCGAAAAGACACTAACAGACTGAAAGGTTCCAGAAGGTTCCACGTGCGCTGGGTTGTGGCCCAAACATCCTAACACAGCGGCTTGCTGTAGCACCTCCCAGAGAAGTACCCTGTGCTCCAGCCAGAGCTGGCTCCGGGTGGTGTTTGGCTCTCAGGAGACCAGGGCCCCTTGAGCGGGACTTTGCTGCAGTGGTTTCCCGGCCACTGCTCCCCTCCTCTGCGCTGCCCCACGTACTTACAAACCACCTGTGCCCACGCCCGTCTGCGCGACCACCTGGGGGCCCAGGCGGAGACAACACGGCTCACATGAGCTTGAGCCAGGCACCGTGGCTCAGGCCTGCAATCCCAGCTACTCGGGAGGCTGAGACGAGGAGCACGGTTTGAAGCCAGCCTGGGCAGGAAAGCCCGTGAGACCCCTATTCCCACTAACGACAACCCAAAGAGCCAGACGTTTAGCTGTGGCTCAAGTGATAAGAGCACTAGCCTTGCGCATAAAAAGTTCAGGGACGGAGCCCAGGCCCGGAGTGCAAGCCCTAGGGCCAGCACCCAAAAAACCCCCAAAACCATAAAAACAAAAACACCCGAAACTTTAAAACACACACACACGGCGCACACACATACAGGTTTTGAAATGAACACCATTCTCAGGCTCTAACAGAGGCAAACCAGGCCAGGCAGGGAGCTGTCTGCTACCATGGCCCTCCCTCCACCCAGGATGAGGAGACCGCTGTTCTGAGCTCAGGGCTGGGGCGATGGGGGGATGAGCCCTCGTTGTGGAGCTCGGCCTCAGAGGCAGAGAGCTTGACGACGCTCTCCGGCCAGCAGCCAGCTAGCGAGGCTCATTCTTGAGACCTGCTTTCCTTCCAGCGTGCGCCCCTTTCCTGAACGGGCCAGGACCCTCGGGGTCCCCTCCCTCGAGTGGAAAGCAAGCACTCTTCCCAGATGCTGTGGCACACTAACACGACAGGAGTGCCTCCACGGAGGCATTTCACATCATCTTCTCACTCCCAGAGAGCGGGAGTTCTCTGAATCTCACAGGTGAGAAACAGCGTGAAGAAGCTTAGCAAAGCCCCCGCGTTAGACCACAGCGGAGCCACCACAAGCCGCAGGCCAGCCCCTCTGCGGAGGCTGCCCGTCCCTTACGGACTCTGCCCCGGCAGTGCGCGGAGGGCCGGTGGCCAGCACGGCCATTACCTGGTGAGCACAGCGCCTCGGAGGCAGGCCAGGGATGTCCACTTTGGTCCAGGTGTTTTTCCTGATATTGTAGACATAGAGATCGTTGTACACAAAAGTCTGCAAGAAGCAAGAGGAACGTCAGTGTCACAAAAGATGCGCAGCCAGTGCCGACAGTGGTGAGAGCGCGTCCAGCCACTAGAGTTCCCCAGGAACCACACCACTGCAGGCAGCTCACTCACGGGTCCTCAGGGTGTGGGAGGGGCTGGGAAGGGGGCTGGGCAGTAGAGCGCTTGCTCGCCTAGCAGGCACGAAGCCCTGGGTTCGATTCCTCAGCACCACATACACAGAAGAAGATGGGTGGGAGAGCAAGACGGATGCTCCTCACTGTGTCGCTACGTGCCCCCCTCAAAACAAAACAAGCCCTCATTACATTTGAAAATATTAAGTCAAGGCCAGGCACAGTGCCTCATGCCTGTAATCAGCTGACTGGAAATTAGAAGGATGACTGTTTCAGGCCAACCCCAGCAAAAAGCTAACAAGATCCCATCTCAACAAGGCAGGCGTAAGCAGTGATTTCACTGCTCGTTGATTGTAAGTCTGTTGGGTTTTTTGTTTGTTTTGGCTGGTACTGAGGCTTGAACTCTGGGCCTAGGTGCTGTCCCTAAGCTCCTTTTATTCAAGGGCTAGCACTCTATCACTTGAGCCACAACTCCACTTCCAGCCTTTTCTGTGATTTAACTGATGATCAGAATCTCACAGACTTTCCTGCCCGGCTGGCTTTGAACTGTGAGCCTCTTGTGGATTACAGGCACCAGCCACCAGCACATGGCTTCAGCTGTGTGTGTGTACTTTTTGCCAGTCCTGGGCACTGTCCCTGGCTTCCTTTTGCTCAAGGCTAGCACTCTACCACTTGAGCCACAGCGCCACTTCTGGCTTTTTCTGTTTATATAGTGCTGAGGAATCGAACCTAGAGCTTCATGCATTCTAGGCAAGCACTCTACCACTAAGCCACATTCCCAGCCCCGTCTGGTTTTTTGTTTGTTTGTTTTTTTGGCCACTCCTGGTGCTTGGACTCAGGGCCTGAGCACTGTCCCTGACTTCTTTTGCTCAAGACCAGCACTCTGCCACTTGAGCCACAGCGCCACTTCTGGCCATTTTCTGTATATGTGGTGCTGGGGAATTGAACCCAGGGCCTCATGTAGACACCTCGCTGGCTAGGAGAACACCCCCTCCCCGCAACACCCCCCCCCCCATTTCTTTGCAGTGCTGGGCACGCACACTACCACTTGAGTCAGACACAGCCCTTTCTGCTTTTGTTATTTTTCAGGTAAAGACTCCCTCCCAGTTTTGCCCAGGCTGTCCTCAGACCATGATCCTCCTACCTATGCTTTCTACATAGCTAGGAATACAAACCTCCTCCACCATGCTGGCTTGTTATCTTTTGCTCAGGCTGGCCTCAGTGGGTATCTTCCTTATCTCTACCTCCCCCGTAGCTGGGATTACAGGCATGAGCCACTGTGTCAAGCTAAGCCAACCCTTTTTTTTTTTTTTTTTTAATTTTTTTATTTTTTTTATTAATTGGACATAAATTTTTTTACAAGGTGTTGTGCAAAGAGGGTGCAGTTACATAGTAGGGCAGTGTGTACATTTCTTATGATATCTTACAACCTGTTTTTCTATCCCTTGTCTAGGTCAGGTTGACATATATGCAATATACAATGTATCAAGAACATATACAGTATTCACAGACTTGGTCTCTACTGTCTCTCCGTCTCCCTTTGTTAACAGTCATATATCAGGGAGATCATGCCCCTTTGTTTTCTGTGTTCTAGGCTTGTCTCACTCAACATTATTTGTTCGAGTTCCGACCATTTCCCTGCAAATAACAATATTTCACCATTCCTAATCGCTATGTAGTATTCCATTGTGTATAAGTACCCATATTTTTTGGATCCATTCGTCTGTGGAGGGGCATCTGGGTTGTTTCCATATTTTATAAGCCAACCCTTTTTAACTGACTGCTACATGCAACTTCAAAACACAGAGCTTCCTGGCCTACCCAAACATAAAAACTGGCTCCACAACCTTCCAGTAGTTTCGTTATTAAGAACTACCTTGAGGGCTGGGGATATGGCCTAGTGGCAACAGTGCTTGCCTCATATACATGAGGCCCTGGGTTCAATTCCCCAGAACCACATATACAGAAAATGGCCAGAAGTGGCGCTGTGGCTCAAGTGGCAGAGTGCTAGCCTTGAGCAAAAGGAAGCCAGGGACAGTGCTCAGGCCCTGAGTCCAAGCCCAGGACTGGCCAAAAAAAAAAAAAAAAAAAACTACCTTGAGGCTGTGAATATGGCCTAATGGCAAGAGAGCTTGCCTCGTATACATGAACCCTTGGGTTCAATTCCCCAGTACCACATATATGGAAAACAGCCAGAAGTGGCGCTGTGGCTCAAGTGGCAGAGTGCTAGCCTTGAGCAAAAGGAAGCCAGGGACAGTGCTCAGGCCCTGAGTTCAAGGCCCAGAACTGGCAAAGAAAACAAACAAACAAACTACCTTGAGCACTGAGGTACACCTCAGAGCACCTACCGCCTAGCATGTGCAAGGCTCTGGGACAGATCTCCAGCACCAAAGAACAAAGCCAAAATAATTGTGAATGTGACTCATGAAAGCCACGAGGAATCAAGGCACAGCACCAGGGCAGTGGCTGACCACAGCAGTGGAGCCAGCAGTGACCAAGCAGGAGAGCTGAGGTCTGGCAGATGAGGCCTCTGCTGAATCAGGGCTGCCCGGTGCCTAAGAGTCCTGCAAGCATCATCAGCACCCACATCCTGATGCTTAACAGGTGGGCTATACAAGGGGGGAGTGAAAGGCGCGGTGAGCATTTCTAGCCCAGCTTTAAAATAAATCTACTTTGAATGAGGCCCAGGAAAAATGAAAAATAAAAAATATATACTTTACTTTTTGGCCATTGAAATATTCACCTCCGAAAAGGATTAATTCATCTTTCTCTGGATGGACAGAGAGGGAGGCATTTAACCTGCAAGACACAAGCAGCAGAGGAGTGCACGTTACACGCCAGTCCCCTTCGCCAGCGAGGCTTCCACTAAAGACGAGCCCTTCCACACCCCTGTGAAGGAGGCCCAGCAACCATACTGCTGCTTCCAGCAGTTCACAATCCCAGGTGGGAGAAAAACTGTCCTTTCTACCACAGTGGGTTGCTTAAAAGTTCTCGCTTTGGGGGGCTGGGGATATGGCCTAGTGGCAAGAGAGCTTGCCTCGTATACATGAGGTCCTGGGTTCGATTCCCCAGCACCACATATACAGAAACGGCCAGAAGTGGCGCTGTGGCTCAAGTGGTAGAGTGCTAGCCTTGAGCGGGAAGAAGCCAGGGACAGTGCTCAGGCCCTGAGTCCAAGCCCCAGGACCGGCCAAAAAAAAAAAAAAAAGTTCTCGCTTTGGGATAAGGAGGTGCTTTTGAAAGATAAGGTTTTGTCTTAACTGTTTTTTTCCAAGATGGAATTAAGACACATCTCAGAAGACAAACCTCAGATTGTTCAAGAGATAGAGGGTGGGGCTGGGAATATGGCCTAGTGGCAAGAGTGCTTGTCTCGTATACATGAGGCCCTGGGTTCAATTCCCCAGCACCACATATGCAGAAAATGGCCAGAAGTGGCGCTGTGGCTCAAGTGGCAGAGTACTAGCCTTGAGCAAAAAGAAGCCAGGGACAGTGCTCAGGCCCTGAGTCCAAGCCCCAGGACTGGCCAAAAAAAAAAAGAGATAGAGGGTGCAAGTGTATTTTGAGATACTATTCCAGCTCAAGCCCCAAACATGAGGTAGAGTGTTCCGATATCTTTATGGTTAGTTGTGTACTGTTAATCTCTTTTTTTCTTGCCGGTGGGGCACTTGAACTCTGGGCATGGGCACTGTCCCTTAGATCTTCAGCTCAAGGCTAGCAGCTTACTACTACTTTGACCTACAGTTCGACTTCCAGTTTTTGAGTAGTTAACTGGAAATAAGAGTCTCATGGGGGGACTGGGGATATGGGGATATGGCCTAGTGGCAAGAGTGCTTGCCTCGTATACATGAGGCCCTGGGTTCGATTCCCCAGCACCACATATACAGAAAACGGCCAGAAGTGGCGCTGTGGCTCAAGTGGCAGAGTGCTAGCCTCGAGCAAAAAAGAAGCCAGGGACAGTGCTCAGGCCCTGAATCCAAGCCCCAGGACTGGCCAAAAAAAAAGAGTCTCATGGGGACTTCTGCCCAGCTGGCTTTGAACTGTGATAATCAGATCTCAGCCTCTTGTGGAGCTAGAATTAGAGGTGTGAGCCACCTGTGCCCAGCTTGTACTGCTAATCTTATTTCAAAGTCACTCTATGTAAATATATTTTACCCTATTCAAATTTCACAATCTCAAGCAGACTGAAACTGAGCTCAGAGGGGTGGGACTCTGTGTCAGGAATAAGTGGGGGCACAGCTTGCCTGCTAGGTGTGCTTGCCGGCCCTATTTGCGGCTGATGGCATCACAGCCTTCTGCAGAAGTTTTGCACTGCTGAGGTGAGTCTATTGTAATTCCAGTGGTTCTGGGAGAGCCATTTATATTACAGGACACTTGGCCTGGGGCCACATCAGACCTGGCTGCAGACATCCCTGGGAATTAAGAAGTCTTGGCCTGACTTACGGATTATAACCAGACCTCACCTCCACACCTCTTCCTGCCAGGCAGCAGCTAAGCGAGCCCTCAGTGAGAAAAATGGTCATTTAGGAGACACAGCACTGATGTCAGTTTTCCAAAGGACAGAAACAAACAGAACAGAAAGTAGGGGAGACAAGGGAGTCTGCTGGCTTACCGTGGAGAAGGCGGGGCGCAGGGGGTCTCGGTGACCTGGGTCTTCTTGGCATCCAATGT
>NC_063170.1:1565999-1595521 GCF_023159225.1 Perognathus longimembris pacificus
AGGAGGAGAGGGGAGGGGGAGGGGAGGGGGAGGAGGGGGAGGGGAGGAGGGGGAGGGGAGGGGGAGGAGGAGGGCCCCTCCGAGGAGCTGACACCCTCCAGCCGGGAGCCCTGCCCGGGTCAGAGCCCAGCCAGTCCAGGGAGAAGGCCTGGCCGAGGCGGCGGAGAGGAGCCGAGGCCCCGTGTATTTCTGAGGATTGAGGAAGGTGGAGAGGGCCGTGTCCCAGTTGCCATGACAACCCTCGGGGCCCGGAACACGGGCAGGGCGAGCGCAGGTCAATCTTCAGACGCTCTTTCCCTCTCCTTCCCGCGCCTCCCTCACCTTCGGGGCCGCGCGCCTATGTTTAGAGCAGGCGCCCCCTCTTCCCGTCACCCCCAGCCTGGCCCCCGCGTGCCAGGAATAGCAAGCGAACCTCTCCCTGCCCAGCCTGGAGGACCACGGAGGGAGCGCGGAGCCGCGTCCACACCCAGCCCACGCCTCCCGGATGCGGGCCGCGGGCTGGGCTGGGCTGGGCGGGCCCGGCGGGGTCAGCCGCGGTCTCTGGCGTGCGCACACGCGCGCACACGCACGCACACGCACGCACACGAAGCTTTAGGCGAGGATGACGGCGATGCCTGCGGCTGGTGTCTGAAGCCCCCGCCCCACGCTCGGCTGGAAGGGGCCGGGCTGCGGCCGAGGAGTCCGGAGGGGGCACAGAACTCCAGGCCGAAGGGCGTGGGCACCGCAACACCCAGGGGCGGGGCAGCCGGGGCGGGGGCCGCCCAGGGAGGGGAGCCCGCGACCCGGCCCGGCCCTTGCCCCAGTCACAGGGGACGGGCCCTGGGGCGGCGGCCCCCCCGCAGGGCGGCCGGGAGGGCTCCCCATCTCCCCCCCCCCCCCGCTCCAGCGCGGCCAGCGCGGCCAGCGGGTGCCTGTGGACAGAGGGCGCCGAGCGGGGCGTGCGACCGCAGGGGGACGGAGCAGCTGGGCGCGAGGGAGGAGCCCGGGCCCCCGCCGTCCTCGCGGGCTTCCGCACGCAACGCGGCCGGAGCCGCGGCACCGCCACCAGCCGCCGAGTCGGTCTGGGGCCCGCGGGGCCCGGTGACCCCACCCACAGCACCCGTGGTCCCGGACCCCGGCACAGGGTCCCCACCACGTGGCCTCCCCGGGTGGTGGGCCACGCTGGCCCCCGGCCGCCTGGACTCCGACCGCCTTCACCCGTGGGAGCCCTTCCTGCGGCCCTGGCCCACACGGGGGTCCTGGCTCCCCAGCGGGGGCAGGTGGGGCACGCGCAGGCCGAGAGCAAGCCCGGCCCGCGGACCCCGCACGCGTCCTCAGAACTGCGCGTCGTTCTCACTGGCGCCGTCCTCCCGGGCTCCTTGAGGAGAGGGCCAGGGAGCACCTGGGGCCCCGTCGGCGGCGCCCCGCGCGCAGTGGGTGCTCAGGGCCCCGTCGGCGGCGCCCCGCACGCAGCGGGTGTTCCAGAGACCACGACTGAGGAGCAACAAGCAGATAAAAAGCCCGGGAGGAGCACGGGCAGCGGGAGGCTGGGCAGGGACGGGGGAAGGGCGTGGCGCTGCGTAACTCCCGCCTCTGGGTCCGCTGGGACCCTGCTTCCAGCCACGGGCAGAGGAGCCGAGGCCAAGCTGGACTCCGGGGGTCTCCTGGCAGCGGCGGCGGCAGCCGCCGTCGGGGCTCCCGGGAGAGGCCGGCCGCCGGCCCCCCGCCTCCCCGGCCAGCCGCTTCTCCAGGCTCGAGGTCGCCGTGACGTCGGGTCACGGGGCTCCCGTGGCTTCCCCGCAGGCCGCCGTCCCCGCGGTGGGGCTTCTGCAGGGGCAGCCGTCAGCACGCCTGTGGGGGCAGCCTCCCCCCGTCCTGGGGGCCCGGATGGGGGCTGCCCACGGCCGGGTCTGTGCACAGCTCCCCCCGCCCCCCACGTCGCCCCTCGCCCTCAGAAACGGAACAGGAGCAGCAGCCGCACAGCCGCGGAGCCCGGGGGGGGGGTCGGGGTCCGCGGGCTGAGCTGGGGGTACACCAGAGGGCTCCACGCAGCCTGGCGACACCCCACGGCAACCCGGACCCCCGTGGGGCGCTGCGGCATGATCCCCCCGCCTCTCGGTGCAGAGCAGAGGCCCTGAGCACCCACGGACCTCGGGACCGCCCCCGACCCTCCGCTTAGGTGAGGCCAGCACCGCCCCGCCCTGCGCTCCGGCCTGCCCCCCACTCACCCCGACGCCCCACCCTGCAGCCTCTGTCCATGCCGCGCTGCCGCCAGGCCGAGGCCGCGAGCTGAGCAGACCCCAACCCGCAGCGGAGGCCGCGGAGGCTCACTGCCCACGGCCACGGCCACGGGGCCAGGCGGGGACGGCATGGGAGCCTCCCCACCGCAACAACCCAGACCCCTCCCACCTGCCCGCCCCGCCCACCACACCCAGAAAGGTGCGGGGGTGGGGCGCCCCAGAGCTCCCAGCCTGCAGATGCTTCCGGCAGGAGGGAAGGGGACCCCAGGAGCTTGAGACCACCAGGCCCGACCGCCGACTGCTTCCTGACGGTTCTGTCCAGGGGCCGCTGCGCTGCCAGGCCCCGGGCACAGTCTGGCAGGAGCGGAGACGGGGGCACAGAGCCCCAACCATGGGGCCTGGGCTGGGAGCCGCCGGGGCGCCTTCCTCGCGAACCCCCGCCCCCGCCCCACCCCAAGAGGAGCCACGAGGTGTCTGTCACGCACCTGCGCTTCCCAGGGCGCACAGGGGCCGGGCGGGGCTGCCAGGTGAGCCTCGGGCACCGCCACGCCGGTCCCAGCAGCGGCCCGCGAGGCACCCCCCCCCCCCCCCCCCGCGCGCTGGGGATGGGCCTGGTGGGGCCGGCCGCGCGTGCCAGGGCGCTCGGGCTGCCGACTCTGAGCCCGGCAAACACCGGCTTCCCACGCAGGGGAGGGCAGTGCCGTTCCACGCTGCCAGTCCCGCACCCCACGTGGAACGGTATTACCGCGTTCTTCTGCGGCAGCGAGGACTGAAGGCAGAGCCCTCGCCTGCTCCGGCGCGCCGCCACCTGAACCAAGCCCTGGCCCGGCCCTTTTGCCTTGCCTTTGTTTTCAGAGAGGGTCCCGTTCCTTTACCAGAGCCAGCCTCTGACTGCGATCCTCCCATCTCTGCCTCCCAAGCAGCGGGAATCACAGCTGGGCATCAATACACTGCCCATATTTTTTAAAAAATTGAAAAGAAATCTTTGGGCATCTAGAGCCAGAGGAAGTGAGCCCGCACCGCAGAGCCGCAAATCAGCACGGAGGGCGGGGCAGGGGAGGCTGCCACACACACACACACACACACACACACACACACACAGCCCCTCCTGCAACACCACGTGACACACCCACGACAGACATCACTAATCCATCAAGGTCCACAGCCCCAGCCCAACGTGGCCTCAGCATCCTTCCCAACTCGGTGCTCGGGCAGCCGCTTCCAATCCATCCGAGCTGGCAGGAAGCCGAGCCCGTGGCCCTCCCCCACCGCCCCGCTCCCAGGCCGGTCTCGGCCTGCCGGCCGGTCTCTGCCAGCGCCGGGGCGGGGCGTCTGGGTCTGCCGTGGGCGCTCCAGCTGGGCGCCGAGCAGCGGCGAGAGAGGTCTCAGCGCCCCGCCGGCAATCGCTCAGCCACTTCAAGTAATTGCTCCTCCCGGCGGCGAGCAGCCCTGCTGGGAAAATCACCGAGGGCTGGGGCTGAGAAGGGGAGCAGAGGCCGTGGGGGGCGCCCGGCCACCGTGGCGGCCCGGCCACGGCCACAGCGGGGAGCCCAGCGGTCCCCGATCCCCTCGGCACACGGGCCGCCCCGCCGGGCCAGCGCCCTCCCACTGCCCACGCGGGGCGCCAGCTGGGTGGCACACGGCACCTTCGGAACTCGCCGTGGCCAGCCCCGGGGAAGACGCCAGAAACCACAGGTGGAGAAAGCAGGAGGCGAGAGGAAGAAGAAGGAGCGAGAAAGGAGGAGAGCAAGCGTGGGGTGGACGGGGAGCGGGCAGGGCAGCCGAGGGGGGTGGTGACGGGCCCGCCCCGGGAAGGCCTGCCGCCTGGGTCCCGTCCTGGCCGTGAGCGCTGCCCTCAGAGGCTCCGCCGACCCCACGGCGTGGCCGTGGACACGGGTCCACGCCGCTCTGTGGCCCGGTCACCCCACGACCCTGCGGCCCCGTCCCTCAGGGAGGCCGGGCCGAGGGGAGGAGCTGCGGGGTCCGGTTTGCTCCTGGCTGCACGCACGCCCCTCCACACCCTCTCCCTGTCTGTCTGTCCTTCCACCCGTCTGGAGGGGCAGGCCCCGCCCCATGGCTGGCCAGTCAACCCGGACTGCCGGGAGGCGAGCTACCTCAACTTCCCTGTGTCCTTCCTGTGCTCCTGGCCTGGACCCTTGGCTTTGTCACAGGTCACCAGGGTGCCTCCAACCTCGGGGCCACGGGACAGGGCTGGGTCCTCCATGGAAGCTAGGCCAGCGCCTTCTCCCTGCTACCACCAAGGAGGAAACCGAGGCTCAGAGAGGCAAGCCTGCCCCAGGGAGCCCCCCCCAGCAGTGCTGACCACGCCAGCCGCCCCCGCAGTGCTGACCATGCCAGCCCCCCACACCACCCAACTCCTTGGTAGGAACTGGCCTCTCCCAGTGTCCTGTGGTGTCCACGAGGAATCCACGCAAAGCCTGCCGGAGCCCCACGTCCTTGTTCTTAACCACATCACCTGGTGGGGGGGGGTTCGTGAGCCGGCTCCGCGTCCGTCCCCACCACCCTCACCCCAGAAATCCATTCTCAAGCCAGGCAGAGCTGTGGCAAACATCCAGCCCCAAACCACCCATCATCCACCAGGGCGCAAAATATAAAGGGAGAAGAGCAAAGCAAAACAAAAACCTGGAGGGAAACCGATTAATGAGGCGGGGCGGGGCGGGGCGGGGCGGGGCGGGGCGGGGGCGGGGCCCGCCCCAGAGACCTCCGCTAACTTCCGCCCGAGCCAGTCCTGCCTCGTCCTCATCCCCAGGTGAGGGAGGGCCGGCGCGTGCTCCTATTTGCTTCCCTGCCTGAACACGTCCAGGGAGGGAGGAAGCGGAGCCGGCCAGCGAGCGAGCCCAGCCCTCGCGGTGGAGGCAGGAACTGTGGTCCTCCTCAGCTCCGCAGGGCCGTCTCGCTTCTCTCTAAGCGTCAGATGTTTGCAAGGGACAGCTGTCCATTACTGAATCACGGCGGCCACCTTTGTTGTCACTGTCACCCACGACAGGCCCTCCCCTTTCGCTGGTGATCAGGCCGGAGGGCTGAGCGTGGCTGACCTGGGCTTTCCTGGGCCCCCCCACCCCACCCGGCCCCTGCCTCAAACCCACCACCTTCTGCACAGACACAGGAGCGCCGTCCCGAGGCCCCCACGGCTCCCGGCTAAGAGGCTCCCGGTCCCCAGCCCCCGTGAGACCCGGACAAGCCCCCCGCGGCCAGGCGGCGGCAGGGCCCAGGCGCGCCCCTCGGGGAGGGCCGGCTTCCTCCACCGTCTCCCCAGCCTCGGCAGCCTCTCGGGAGCCAGGCTCGGCGCCCCTCAGCCCCGGGGCTCCCCGAGATGGCCAGAGCCCGCCGGGGACCCCCAGCCTCCCCCGACATATTCCGTGGGACGGCGGGGCCCGCCGCGCCTCGACTCCCACGGCCCCCAGCCCCGCGGCAGAGGCTGCCCCGCGTCTGCCCACGGCCGCTTCCTCGGGCACCCCGGCGCGGCGGACCCTAGCGGGCCGGTCCCCCCCCCTCCCCCGCGCCCCTCCCCCCCCGGGGGCCCCGCGCTCCCCTACCTGGAGGCGGCGATCTCGGCCTTCTGCTTGGCGATGGCGGCGGCCCGCTCGGCGGCCTCCACGGCGGCGGTCCACCTTCTCGCGGATCTTGCTGGCGCGCAGGGGGGATGAGGTTCTTGCGCTTGCCGCTCACCAGCACATTCTGCTTGTACTTGCCCTCCTCCTTGGTGCCGTCGGGGAAGGTCATGCAGCCGTAGCCGTGCCGCCGGTTGCCGGTCCACTCGCCCTCGTACCTCAGCCCGTCGGAGCGCCGGCTCACGCCGCAGCCCGCGCGCTTGTCGTTCCTCCACTCGCCCGCGTAGGTCTCGGTGGTGGTGGCGTCGATGTCGTCCTCCAGCACGGCCGGCTCGGCCTCGGCCTCGCCCAGGCTGACGGTGGAGTGGACGTCGCTGGCGGTGGAGCTGACGGTGCATGCCCGCCTCGCTGCGGAACGAGCTCTGCTTGCTGCGCTGGCTGGCCAGGCTGCTCTTGGACTCGGACTTGCGCAGCTTCAGCCCGCCTCAGCAGCGAGCGCCGGAACAGCCCCTTCTTCTTGTTCTTCAGCGCCTCCGAGTCGCTGTGCGCCACCAGCACGAAGCCGCCGCGGGACACGGCCGGGCTGCCGCCCACCGCCGGGGAGGCGTCCGGGGGCAGCGCCGTGCCGTTGGTGTGCTCACTGCGCAGGGAGTTGATGGACGTCCTCAGGGGCGAGCGGATGACCGCCGCCATGCCGTAGGGGACGCTCTGCCGCACCCCGTAGCCTTGCCGCATCCCGCCGGCCCACTGGCCCTGGTACGTCCCTGGGGAGGCAGAGGGGAGAGGGGTGAGCTCCCGGGGCGGCCCTGGAGGGGTGCAGAATGCGGGTTTCAGGGGTGCAGGGAGAGGGGTGGTATTGGATCAGTCGTCCTGCCTGTGCCCCCCATCCAGGTGACCCTCCGCCAGGTGTGCGGTGCGTCCTGGGTCGACATCACTGACGGTAGTTTCCGGAGACACGGCGCCCCGCCCCCGCCCCCCACTTCTTTCTGACTTAGAGGTCGGGAGCGGGTGGGGGAGGGAGCGGGACGCAGGGGACAGGGTCCAGAGAGAGCTCCCCCAAACCTGAACAGGAAGGAGGAGGAGGCGGGGGGACAGCTGGGGTTAGGGGGTTGGCTGTGAGGGGGGCATTGAGGACCCCTCCCGCGAGGCATCCAAGAAGAGTCTACAAACCCATCAAGCCCAGATACTGTGGAAAAGAGGCAAGCACTCGGAGAAGAGCGGCAGGGCATCGAGCCTGCAGACCCGACCAATCCAGTGTGGCCGGGGGGGGGGGGGCGGGGGGGGGGCGGCGGGGGGGAAGGGGGAGCAGGGGCCCAGGGCAGACGCCCCGCCCCGCTCACGCCCTCGTGTGCATCCCCAGGGCAGACGCCCCGCCCCCGCTCACGCCCTCGTGTGCACGGGCCCAGGGCACACAGAACCCTCGTCCCCCAATGGAGGCGGGGGTTGGTGAACGGCGGCCTCGCCATGCGGCCGCAGAGCAGGGAGGAGGTGAGCGGCGGCGGAGCAGGGAGGAGGTGAGCGGCGGCACAGCAGGGAGGAGGTGAGCGGCGGCGGAGCAGGGAGGAGGTGAGCGGCGGCAGCCTTGCCCACGCGCGGCTGACGGACCACGGCCCAGCGCTCCCACGCCAGGGCCCGCGCGCCAGGCCATGCGCAAGAAAGAAGCGAGGCCTGGCCGAGGGCAGCGTGAGAACGAGGAGGAGGACTGCCCCCTGGGGACCAAGTGCCCCCCTGGGGTGAGGGAACCTTCTGGAAACACAGTGGTGAGGTGTCAGCACCATGCGCCCGCACGGGCCACCAAGCGCACCCTCACCGGGCGGCCGGAGGGCCTGGCGCCGCAGCCCGCGCAGCCCGCGCCGGGGCCTCAGCACTGGGGAGGCGGGGGCAAGCGTCCAAGGCCGCCCCGGAGCCCACGGCGAGTCCCATCTGGGGACCCAAACTTCCCCCTCCCAGGCCAGTCCTCCCAGGCCGACCCAGCCACGCCACTCACAACATCTGGACCCGGCCCAGCCGCAGCCCCCGGGGGCAGGGCAGACGCCCCACGTGACGCGAGCCCTGAGGAGACCGAGGGCACGCGACCTGACCCCGCTCTTCACTCCAGAGACGCGGCATCCGCCCAGAACCTCGGCCTCGGCTCAGCGAGCGACCGCAGAGCGGGGAGCACCCGCCTCGGGGCGCGGGCCCAGCACGCACGGGGCGGGGGGGGGGACACTGCGTCTGAGATGGGCGTCTTCACCTCAGAGCCCGCACAGAGGAATCCTGGGAACAGGACCTGCTGTGCGGGGGGAGGGGGGTGGGGGAGGGGGGAGGGGAGCAGGACCTGCTGTGCGGGGGGGGGAGGGGGGAGGGGAGCAGGACCTGCTGTGCGGGGGGAGGGGGGTGGGGGACGGGGGAGGGGAGCAGGACCTGCTGTGCGGGGGGGAGGGGGGTGGGGGACGGGGGAGGGGAACAGGACCTGCTGTGCGGGGGGAGGGGGGTGGGGGAGGGGGGAGGGGAGCAGGACCTGCTGTGCTGGGGAGGGGGGTGGGGGAGGGGGGGAGCAGGACCTGCTGTGCGGGGGGAGGGGGTGGGGGAGGGGAGCAGGACCTGCTGTGCGGGGGGAGGGGGGTGGGGGAGGGGGGAGGGGAGCAGGACCTGCTGTGCGGGGGGAGGGGGGTGGGGGAGGGGGGAGGGGAGCAGGACCTACTGTGCGGGGGGAGGGGGGTGGGGTAGGGGCGCAGCAGCCGCTGCCGGATCCCACAGGAAGCCCTGGGGATCCCCCCTGCCCAGAGGCCATGGGGTGAATGCTGGTTCCCCACAGTGGCCCTGTCGCAACCGGAAGCTGGATGGGGCGGCTGGCCTGGCTGGGCAAAGAAGCTGCTGCCAGCTGCTGCCCAAACGCTGGAGGGAACCTTTGACCGGAGGATGGGACTGGGCCCTCGGGGCCCCTCCAGGAGGCCGGGAGCCCCAAGGGAGGCACATGGGGCCGACCCCAGGGGGCCACAGAGCCCATCCTTCTGCCAGTCAGCCGGCGCTTGGCCTTCTCGCCTGATCTGGAGCCCGGGGACCCTGCTCGCTACCCGGAGGCCCCTCTGGCTACAGGGGCCGCTGGCCAGAACGAGGATGGCACTGATGGTTCAGGCCACGTTCAAGGGCTTCAGCCAAGAGCCGACCTCCCCGACGATTCTCAGAGCAAACGGCAGAGTCCCAAAGGATCCAGAGACAGAGAGCACAGAGCGCGATCACCACCGAGGAGCCTCACGGGGCAGGGTCCCGTGCCACGCCTGGAGAGGAGAAACACCTGCCGGCGCTGCGCGCTGACCTGTGTGAGCACACACCTGCGTGCATTGTGTGTGCCCATGCGTGTGTGGTGCTGGAGTGGAATCCAGGCCTTGCATACATGCTCAGCACACACTACAGCGTGGAATTAAACACAACGCGCACACGTGTATGCTCACACGGATAACTGGTGTTTCACACATAATGTTAAACTTTACCCTGAGAGAAAATTCCTGGGGTTAAATTTCTGGGCCACATGGGGCTGGGGATATGGCCTAGTGGCAAGAGTGCTTGCCTCATATACATGAGGCCCTAGGTTCGATTCCCCAGCACCACATATACAGAAAACGGCCAGAAGGGGCGCTGTGGCTCAAGTGGCAGAGTGCTAGCCTTGAGCAAAAAGAAGCCAGGGACAGGGCTCAGGCCCTGAGTCCAAGCCCCGGGACTGGCAAAACAAAACAAAACAAAATTTCTGGGCCACACAGATTCCTTTCTAGTTTTGGTAAGTTGTCTTCCAAAAAAACTGACAGTGACTATGTTCCAGGCACCGGCGGCTCACGCCTGTCATCCTAGCTACCCAGAAGGCTGAGATCTGAGGATCGCAGTTCACAGCCAGCCTGGACATGAGAGTCCATAAGACTCTTATCTCCAGTTAATCACCAGAAAACTGGAAGTAGCACTGTGGCTCAAAGTGGTAGAGCACTAGCCTTGAGCAAAAGAGCTCAGGGATGGCACCTAGGCCTGAGTTCAAGCCCACAACCAACAAGAAAAAAACTAAGAGTAACCATGCCTCCATTCTGTCCCTACTACGTTTAAAAGTCTTTCTCTAGGCCGGCGTGAAGCTCAGAGTAGAGCACTTGTCTGGCATGTGCCAGGAGCTAGTTCAACTTAGGCACTGCAAGAAACAAAACAGAACCTCAAATCCAGGCTGGGTGCCAGTAGCTCATGCCTGTAATTCTGGCTACTAGGGAGGCTGAGATCTGAGGAATGAGATTCAAGGCCAACCTGGACAGGAAAGTCCATACGACTCTTACCTCCAATTAACTACCAGAAACAGCCAGAGTGGTGCTGTGGTTCAAGTGGAAGAGGAACAGAGCACTAGCCTTGAGCACAAAAGCTCAGGGACAGTGCCCAGGCCCCGAGGTCAAGCCGCAGGACCAGTGCACGCATACATGTGCTTGTACACATATGTGCTCACATATACATGTCATTTACACACACGCACACACCCCCTTAGCAAAAGTGATTTCCAAGCTACATTCTACAGCAACTTGACAATCCAGGAATTGGGCCACTGAAGCTTCTTCCATGGAGTCCTTTCTCAGGAAGCTACTACAGGATGTGCTCCACCAAGATGAGGGAGAAAGTCAAAGAAGAGCCAAAGGTGGAGAGACCACCAAGCGCAGGAAGGGCAGAGGGGAGGCCCAGGAAGAATGGGGGCTGGGGATAAGGACAATCAGTCAGTACACTTGAATCCGTGTGTTTTGCAGATAGAGAATCTGGGAGGAAAGCTGCACGGAGAGCAGTTTTATTGAGCACCGGGAGGGTGGGGGAAATTAACCAGTGATTTAAGGAAATCTACGCAGTTGAAAAAACGAGGCAATTAAGAACTGGAATTGTGCATGGAGGGCTCGGAGTCAGAGTACATTGCTTGGCTCAGCAGTAAGCAATACTTGCACAGTCACACCAGAGAAAGGAAATGGGTGTGGATTGGACTTTTTAAATTGTGACCTCACAATACTGGGACATCTAGGAAGAGACTGAAAATCCCCCCCCTCCTCCCACCTGAACGGGGAAGTAGAGGGCACGCACATCTGGGAAGGTCCACAGGACGGAAGGCAAGTCTCGATTCCCCCGCCAGCCCGTACAAAGCTCTGCGCACGTCTCCCCTCCTCTCCCCGCTCCCGTGGCTGGGTGTGGTTCCCTGTAGTGACCACTAGGGAGCCGGCAATGGCGCATTCTCTGTGAGTCCACCGGTTTGCAGAGGGCTTCGTGCTGGTCTGAGGCTTCGGACAAATGTAGAAGCTGAAGTGGTATGTGTATAACCTGAACCCGTGCCGCAGGCCAGACGCCATGCCCGAGTCTTCTGTCTTCCCAGAAGCCACACCCTGGCCACGTGGCCGATTTGTGGGTATACCAGGGCACATCTAAGCTGTAGGGCCCATCAGATGCTCTGTACCGGGAGCGGGGCGCAGTGGCTCTACCTGGTTCCCTCTGACTCTCTGAGGAGGCAAAAGCTCACCGTGCGCCGGCCCAGGCAACAGCCCCAGGGGAAGCCCTGACAGTGGTGAGCTCATTTGCCGGATGCAAACCGAGTCTTTGCTGCAGTTCCGTCATCCGCCCAGAGCTCTAGTGTGGGGCTGGGACTCCACAACGGGCATCTCGGGTCCTAAAGCTCGCTCTGCACCCCTGGGGGCCGCTCAGCGCCCCCCCCAGGCATCAGAGAGCCAGTGGCAGGAAGTTTTATCCAGAGGGAGCTCTGGGAAGAGAAGACCTGGCCAGCCAGCCAGTGTCCCGTGTCCCCCGAGTCCCCCCAGACATCACCAGGCACCCACTCTCACCTGGCCACTGCCCACCCCCAGCTGAATTTTCCAGAAACTTCTTCCTAGCCATCACCCACGAGCCCTCAAAGGCGCCCTCAAGGGCACAGAGACACACAAGACATGCCTGAGGCCCCAGAAAGCAGCTACGGGAAGTGGGGTCCGGCATGCACGGCCCCGAGGCCGTCCCTTCCCCTCCCTAGGGGGGTCTCCAAGCCTGGGAGCTCAGCGCCAGCTGTTCTGTGGTTGTGAACCATGCACCGATGCCACAGACAAAAGCAGGTCACTGTGCCACCCAGGAACCTCATCCCCTCCCTCCCGGGGGCAAGGCAGGGGCGGCCCCACAGCCCCACCAATCCCAGCGCGCCTCTGGGGTCTCCCCTCGGGAGGCGGGGCTGTGTCCACCCAATGGCAGAACGGCCCTTGGGAGGCGGGGCTGTGTCCACCCAATGGCAGAATGGCCCTCGAGAGGCAGGGCTGTGTCCACCCAAAAGCAGAACGGCCCTTGAGAGGCAGGGCTGTGTCCACCCAATGGCATAACAGCCCTCGGGAGGCGGGGGCTGTGTCCACCCAATGACATAACGGCCCTCGGGAGGCGGGGCTCTGTCCACCCAATGGCAGAACGGCCCTTGGGAGGCGGGGCTATGTCCACCCAATGGCAGCAAGGCCCTTGGGAGGCGGGGCTGTGTCCACCCAATGGCAGCATGGCCCTTGGGAGGCGGGGCTGTGTCCACCCAATGGCAGAATGGCCCTCGGGAGGCGGGGCTGTGTCCACCCAATGGCAGCATGGCCCTTGGGAGGCGGGGCTGTGTCCACCCAATGGCAGCATGGCCTTCTTTCTGCCTGGTCATCTAGGCCCCGGGAGCCCAAGTCCTTCCCGTCCTTGCTCACATGCTCTTGGGGACAGGGGCTATGGCCAGAGGCCAAAGGGCCCTGGGCAGGTCTGGGGGTCTGGTCAGTGTCAGGTGACCAGGAGGCCCAGGCGGCACCCGACCATCCTGAAGGCGTGACAGAACAACAGGGCTTTCAGAAGCCACAGGCCGAGCCAGCTGGCCTCTGACTCCGAGCTCCCCTGTGAGAGTCCGCCCTGTGCTCCCTCCCAGGCCTCTGCCAAGCAGAATCCAGAGTTCAAGCCCCGCTCACTCTGGCTGCTGGGGGCGGGCCGCTCCCCACTTCCCTAGTCCTGAGAAGCCATTCCTGGAACTGGACCTCTCAGCAGGAGGACAACCTGGGGCGCTTAGCACCCCAGACTCAGCAGAGCCGGGAAGTGCTCCGGTCCCACTTCCGAGCTGACCCTGGATCCAACCACCCTGAGTTCTGCTGTGTCTCCAGGCCTCCGCCTCTGCCTCCCAACGAGACGCACTTCTTCAGAGCAGTTGCATGGATTTAAAGGAAAGAGGCAAAACCCAACGCTGCTACTGCTACGGTGGAGATGTGAAAACACAAGCATGGAGTGGGGAATAATAAGGGGGCCCTGACAAGCAGAAAAGGATTCATCCCTCCAGTCCCCTCCCTCTATCTCACCCCGTACCCTCTCCTCATGGCCCCCCCTCTTCCCCTCTCCCTCCTCTTCCCTGGTTCCCCAGCTTAGGCTGGTACCTCCCTTCTCTGCCCCTACAGCAAAGGGGACACTGCTCCCCACGGGGTCCCCTCCAGCCTGAGGAAATCCCAGCCTGATGCCTCCTGCTCTCTAGGGCACCAGTGAGCCCTCGGGGGCCTGAGCCTGCCCACAGCCCCTCAGCCCTTCAGGGGGATGGGGCCTCCTCCTGCTGGCCGGGCGGGAGCTGCAGGGGACCAGGTAGCTCTCTTAACCGTCGGGTGGGTTCTGTGAGGCCCCGAAGGTAGAGCAAGGGGAGTCTCCCCCACGCGCCCTGTGCCTGTAAATGCTCCTCTTACATCCTCTCCTAGGTGTCAGCACACGCCATGGGCCCAGATGACTCTCTCCAGGCGCTAGACACCCCCAGGCCTCCCATCCGCCCCACCTCTGCACCCCCACCTCCGCACCCCCACCTCCGCCCCCCCCCCGCACCCCCAGGGCTAGCCTGCACACTGGCTCTCGGCTCCTCTCCTCCCCCGGTGCACACTGCGAGCTGCAGCTCACAGTGACCCAGTGGCACGCAGCCCCGTGCACACACCCTGAACCCTGGACACGGCGTCCCAGAGAAGCGGGGAGCGGAGCTGGACAGCGGCACCGACCTCAGATTCCCCCTGGCTGAGCACAGCGACGCCAGTGCTGTCTCTTGGGCATTTATTGAGCACCTACTGTGTGCCTGGCGCCATGCCAGGTGCTCTGGGGATAGGAACAGGGCTGACCTCCGGCAGTCCACCCCTGGCCAGCATTCCCAAGCGGGACCCCCGATCTGCAGAAAACCTCGGCACCCGACAGTAAGAGCAGGAGCGCAGCGGTTCCACAAGCTGGGGTCGGCGCAGAAGCGGGCGCCCAGCATCCATGAACGGCCACTGCTCACAGAAGGAAACAACTCTGAGCCCCGCCACCTCCGCGAGACGCCACGTCACGCCCACCGGGACGGCTGTAATCAAAAAGACAGATAATAACAGGTGCCGGCGAGGACGTGGAATAATTAGAGTGCTCGCGCTGCGGCCTGGGGTGTGAAATAACACAGCCCTGGAAACCGCTGGCAAGTCCTCAGAAGGTGGAAGGGCCACCACGGTGCCCGCCACTCCCCTGGCGTGGCCCCGAGAGAACCGAAGGCGCTCACCGGAAACCCCGTCCACGCTGTCCGGGGCGGTGCCGTGGGCAGAGCCAGAGGGAGAGCCCGCCCCCGTGGCCGGCAGAGGAAGGGCGGGACAGACAGAATGCGGCCTAGCACACCACGGGGCACGCAGCCTCCACACGGGCGGATCGGCGGCGCGCTGTGGCAGTTCAGGGAGCTCCGGCCCGTGGACCGCGGGCCCGCGGCTCTGGGGGAGGGGAGCAGCCACTGTGACTGGAGGACCACGGGGCGGACCCCATCCCCCACCACCTCAGGGCTGGGAAGCAAGAGAGGAAGAGGAAGGGGCTGGGGCTGCACCATCTCCCTGATGACCTGAAGACCGGCCGCCCGCCCGCCCGTCCCCCCAGAGCCACGCGGGGCCACACCTCTAACACACGGGTTCCGAGGGCCACCCAAGCCCCAGCCTACAGCAAGCAGCTCGGCTCACCTCAAAGCCGTCGTGAGGAGCGACGTGCGCGGCTGCTACAACAAAATGCCCGGCACACCTGGGACAGGGCAGGTGTTTAACAACCTGTGTACCCTGCGGTCGGCGGGCTCTCCTGGCTCTGAGGCCCTCAGGATATGGGGGGGCCAGATGTGCCCCCCCAAAACATGCACCCACATCCTAACCCCAGGACCTGGGAACGCGGCCTTACTTGGAAAAAGAGTCCCTGCAAATACCACCCGGTTCGGGGTCACCCTGCCCTCAGCGACAGGGTCCCCCACCTGAAGCAGGCGACACACCCGGGCGGCGGAGCAGCACTGACCTCCCAGGCGCTGCTCCGCTCGGAAACGCTACCGCCTTCGTGAGAAGACGAGACACCGCCCCCCGCGCGTGCCAGGGGGCGGGCGCAGCGCTCCGCCCGAGCGGCCGAGTCCGGAAGGAATCCTCTCCCTCGGGTGGCCCGTGCACCTCCACCGCACCGCCAGCCCCCGTCACAGCCCCCCCGACACAGCGGAGGCCCCGGAGCACGCGGGGGCCGTCGCGCAGGTCCACGGAGGGGCCTGGGCCTCCGCGCCGTCACGGCCTCCCGGGGCCACGCGGGGTGGGGGCCCGGGGGCACCGGCCGAAAGCCGCAATCCTCACACAGCAGCAGCGGAAACCCAAGACGGTGTTCCCATGCCGCGGCCCAGGGGTTCTGAGGCCCGCCCGCCGGGGCCTGGGCAGCCGCCGCGGCCCACACCCTCCGGGCGGCGGAGCCCGGAAGCGCAGCACCAGGGGACATCTGTGCCATCCTCGGGGAGGTCGGAGGTGGCGGGAGCCGAGGGGAGCGTCGCGCTCCGCCGGGAAGGCACGGCGGGAAGAAGGGAAGAGGCTCCCACAGAGCCAGCGACTTCCGCCACGACCTCTGCCACCACAAGCCCTTCCCAGACGCAGCCCGGGGCCCCGCCCCGGGGCTCCTGACCCCGGCGACACACTTCCTGCGGGCCCTGAAGCCTGACAGGACAAACCCTTCGTCGTGCCTCCTGTTTTAGTTCTGCATCTCTGTCCAGACTGCTTATTCTTTTAGATACAATGTCTTTAAAAACAACGACAACGACAACAGGGTATTGCTACGTGGCTTAAGCTGGCCTTGACGGGAAACTCTCCCACCCACCTCCTGAGAGGGGAGGTCACAGGCGTGCACTGCACACCCAGCTCACTCTCTCTCTCTTCACGTCGTCTATGCCACACAGACCTGAACCACACACAGCCCATGCACCGTGCGTCGTCCCTCTGGCTGCCTGGGAGGCTGGGCCCGAGGGTCCCCAACCCCACGCCATGCCCCAGGACAAACACTTTGAGTGCTTTGCAAACGACCCAGCGTGTCCGGCCAGAGAGGACGGCAGCACAAGGGGTGGGGACCCAAAGGCCACCCACTGCCCGTCCTCGTGACTTCCAGCAGTCTGCCCAGAGCCCGCCGGCCCGCCCAGCCCACCCCGGTCGCTTCCCGCCAGACGGCTGTCACCCCCCGCTGCTCATTTTGTCCAACGCTACCCCGATTCTCGCGTGAAATGCTGGCGCCTGTCACAAGCGGCCGCAAAGCCCTTTGCAGGCGTGCGGGAAGTGGATCTCCGTGCTGCCCAGGAGGGCGGGGCGCCGTCTTGGGGGGGGGGGCAGGACTGGTGCCCCTAACCGACAGGCTGAGGCAGACTCAAAGAGAAGGCGCTGGGCACGGTGGCACACACCTGACGTGCAGCCGTCTGGGAGGCCTAAGTAAGAGGCTGGTGGTCCAGCCTGGCCAGAACAAAAACGTGAGGCTCTATCTGAAAAATAAAGCCACTCGGGCTGAGGGCCTGGGTCAAGAGGTGAAGCATCCGCCCAGCAAGCACAGGCCCCGAGTTCAAATTCCAGTATGCTGCCAAACCACAACGAGTTAAGAGAGGGGCATTAACAAAATCCCTTTTGTCAGCGGCCACAAAAGCACTGCTGTGCCCACCTTCCCTTGCTCTCCTCCGTGAGACCAAGCCCTGAGGGAGGGGGGCAGGCTGAACCTCAGCCTCCGGGGGCTCCCCGCGCAGGCGCAGACGCAGGGCACGTGCAGGGCGGCACACCTGGCCGGCACGGGGCTCTGAGAACGGGTGGGGACCAGGCGAGCGGGCCGGCCCCCGGAGGGCGGCGTTGCTCGGTGCTGGACCTGCGGCAGAGCAGGGCCAGGCTCGCCCCGGGGGCCCGGTGTGCAGGAGGGGCCGGGGCCAGGGGGCCACTGGGACGCCCACCTCGTCCGTCCATCCGGCCTGGGGAAACCCAGGGTCCCGCGGCGGCAGCCCGGCTGCCCGGGGAGCGCTCTCCAAGGTCCTGAAGCGACCGGGGCCGCCTCAGAACCGAGGCCAGGGCCAGAGCACGGCCGGGCCACCTCTGCCTCTCACCCTCCAGGCCCAGGGGACCCGGGGAGGAGGCTGTGGGCGGTGTGCAGACAAGCTACACTCAGACCTACACATCTGCCAGCGGCACACGTACAGAATTACTAGCTCATGGCGAACGGCCAGTGAAACTTACAGTTGCGGAGAACGACACTGAGGAAGGGAACGAGTCCCCGAGGGAACAGGTTCCCGCCCCAAACACCGTTTCTTCCCCAGGGCCCTCCTTCCTGTAGCCGGGGAGAAGCGCCCTGTTGGGCCTTGGGTCACCTCTGCTAACGGTGACGCTCGGCCGGGACTCGGGGGGAGCCGTCCACGCTCACAAAGCTCACCCACGGGCCAGATGCGTGCTGAGCACCTGTGCGTGCCAGCCGGGGCCACCCGGCAGTGACCCCTTCCGCACGAGGGCGCCCTCCCTCACCAGACCCAGGGCTCACCCGCCAAGCAGCTCAGGCTGGTGTGCCTGGTGGCGGGATGCCTCTCACCAACTCCCGCCCCTGTAGCTAGCAGCAAAGAGCCAGGCACCTGCTGTCCCTTCTCCTTCCACCTTAGGAAGCCCCTCAAGCCCCACGCTCCTCCAGGGGCTCGGGGGGAGTCTCAGAAGAGCTAAGTGCTCCTTTCTTTCTGGTCCTGAAAGGAGTTTCTCCTGGGGTAAAAATCCATGTGCAGAACGCGCTTCCTCCCAACTCTTTAAAAGGAGAACTTTTCATAGAGTCACAGCCAAGCGCCGAAAACATGCCCGAGGGGAGGTAATTTTGTTTGCATGAGGGACATTAGTAGCAGAGATGTGTTTAAAATAGAAAGCGGGCCCCTTGCCTGTCATCTGAACTCCATGGGGGCGGGCTGAGATGCACGGCCCGTGGCCTGTGGGGCTGAGAAGCATGGCCCGTGGCCTGTGGGGCTGAGATGCACGGCCCGTGGCCTGTGGGGCTGAGAAGCACGGCCCGTGGCCTGTGGGGCTGAGCAGCAAAGCCAGGACCAGCGTGCAAGCGGTGTGGCTGTCAGGGAGGATGGAAAATGACTTGTGGGTGGGTGGGGGGGGATGACAGGTGTAGGGTGTGTGCACACGTGTGTGTGTGTGTGCACACGCAGGTACGCAGGGATCTGAATCCTGGCTGTGGGTGGGTGTGATTCGTGTGAGCTGACTCTGGGCCGGGGAACGGGACCCGCGTTTGAGGGGGAGAGGCCGGGGTGGCGGATGAGTCATCTCTCCCAGGGTGGGGGAGGGCTTATCTGAAGGGTAACTTTTGGTCCTTAGCACCCCATGAGAACATCTACCTGTGCCACCAACCACGGGCCCAGCAGGTGTCGGTGGGACCACGGGGGGGGGGCTGGCTAGGGAGGGGGTCTGCACGGGTGTGCATGTGCGTCCGCCTGCACCCCTGGGTGCTGCACCCGGGGAGGAGAGGATGTGGGAGAAGAGGGAGGGGCAGGAGGCAGCGCTCCGCACAGGAAATTTACAGGGGTGAGCCCCACAGACTCCGGAACCGCCCGCGAATCCCACCCCAGCGCATCTGCTTTGGAGCCTCTGCCCCCCATCACGGAGAACGGGAATGAGAAGAAGGTGGGCCACGGCACTGGGAGAACGAAGCGGATAATCTGGTGCCAGCGGCGCGCAGCCGGAATCCCACGGTGCCGCCGTTGTCCTCGGCACTGCTCCCCTCATCAAGCTCGGCTGCCGGGGGGCACACCACCCACTGCACACGGGCCGTGCTAATAACGCCGTAACAACGGTGACCGCCAGGCACCAGCGGCTCACACCTAGAGCCCAGCTACTCAGGAGGCTGAGCTCTGAGGATCCTGGTTCAAAGCCAGCCTGGACACGAAAGTCGGTGAGACTCTTAGCTCCAATTAACCACCAAAAGGCTGGGAGTGGCGCCGTGGCTCAAGTGGCAGAGCGTCAACACGGAGCACAAAAGCTATGGGACCAGCGGCCAGGCCCTAAGTTCAAGTTCGAGGACCAATACCAAAGGGAAAAAAAAAAAATGAGGACTGCATACTGTATTCCACTTTCCATTAACCCTCACACACCACAGCAGCAGCGGTAGCCATGGCGAAGATGAAGAAAAAGAAGCTCAGAGAGGCCAAGCAACCTGCCGCGGGTCACGATGCAAAGGGCTGCAAGGGCCAGGGTTCCACGCCAGCCGGTGCACCTGCTGCCCAAGGCCCAGGCCCGCAGGCAGACCACAGTCCAAGAGTGACGGCCACCTGCGCCGGGCGAGGGTGAGCTGGGGGAGGACTTGGCAGAAGCGTCCCCAGCCGAAATGGATTCCATACCAATTCCAGCTAAATGCAGAATACATTTGCTGCTCGTGTATTATTCATGACAACCGTCGTTTCCCCCAGTCAGCACTGGGAGCGGTGTAAAGTTCGGGAGCTCTGCAGGGGCCAGCCCCAAGTTCTCTGTCCGACCGGCACGGGGACCCCAGCTGCCCGCCACAGGTGGGCAGGGCCTTGGGGCTCCATCCTGCCCTGGCAGATGGTTCCGCCCCATCCGGGTGGCGGCAGCCCTGCCCAGGGGCCCAGTCTCCTAAGAGCGCCCAGGCTAAGGAGAAGCCTCAACTGGGCTCAGAGGCACGGCCCCCGATCCTGGACCTGACCACTCCAGTCCAGAAAAGCCAGTTCAAGTCTCCCTCGTGCCGTGTCGCCAGCCAAGTGGGCAACCAGCCTGGTGAGGACCTGGGCACCCTGGGCTCCCTTCCAGCAGGTAGGGTGAGAACCAGGGCGGTGGTACCGGCACCCCGCCGGGCTCCGCCGCCAGGCCCACGGGAGCCCCTGGCCGCTCAGCCTCGCTCGTACAGAGGACCGGCTGGGGCAGGACACGCAGGGGCAGCCTTCTGGGACGCGGGAGGAGCCGCCTGCCGGGCTGAGGGTGGGGAGCCCAGGTCATCCAGAGATGGGTCCCCCCCATCGACACCCCAGCTCCCGGACGCCGGGCCGGCCCCAGCCCCAGCTCCAGCGCTCCACCCACCACCGCGTGCCCAGAGCCTGGAGCACTGGGCCACAGGAAGTGCGCACACCTGTGTTGCGTGGAGGCAGGGCTGGGCAGGACGGGAGTCTGGGGAAGGTGGGCAGCGCTGGGCGTGGGACGCACCCTCGTTACACTCCCCTGGGAACAGGCCCACACAGCACCATGAAGAACCTCTCTGGCCCAGGCCCGAGCCCGTGGAGGGCCCGTTCTGCAGACGGTCTAACCAGAGCCCTGGAGTGAGGACTGCTCCTGGCTCCTGGGAGCCCAGCTGGGAGCGCCAGGCTGCTCGCCCACCCACCGTGGCCACCCACGGCTGCTGCCCGGGCCTTGCCGGGCCTGCGTGTGCAAGCGTGTGTGTGCACACACACAGGCCCACGCCTGGAACCTGGGAAGGGCCGTCTGCGCCCGCGGCCCTCGGCACCCCGGGGTCAGCAAAACGCTCCAGCCCGCTCCGTGAAAACCAGCACAGGGAAAGACCGCCCGGGACCAGGCAGGGCCGGGCGCGGCAGACAGGCAGGAGCATTATATAATTAACTGCCCAGACTCCGCCTCCTCTTTGGGTAATAATGAACCCTGCCTCTCAGTTGCATAAGCCAAAATAATAATTACTCTCCAGCCCTCCTCAGTCCTGGATGAGGCGGGGGAGCGGCTTCTCAGAGCTCCGGCAGGGAGACGCGCGGACATTCGTGACCCCTCCTCCCGAGTCACTGCGGCTCTCACTCCGTTCCTCCCTTTCCCTTCCCTTCCCGGCACCGATGCTTGAACAACAAGCCGACGGCCCGGTGGGAGGCGGGGAGCCACCTCCAGAGACAGCGGGAGGGGGAGGGGGGCATCTGGACCACAGCCTGCCTGCCTGCCTGGAGCCTGGCTTCCCAGAGGGTCCAGGCCAGGGGTGGCTGCCGTGCCAGCCGGGGCTTCCTGTACAGAAACCATCTTAGAGGCAGCTCGCTGGCTTCTGCCACCAGGCTTGGTCCCCGGTGTGCTGGCATCTTAGGTGGATGGCACCCCAGCAATTCCCTAAACTAACGGTGAAAATGATTCAGCCAGTGAAAGGCGAGATTCCTGGGCTCTCTGGAAACAGATGGGCCTCCCTCCTTCCCCTCCCTCCCTCCCTCCCTCCGGCAGCCTGCTTCGACAGCGCTAGCCGGGTCCAACCACCTAGAAGTTTATTGCCTGGCTGTTTTGGTTTGGGTTGGCATCCCCACCTCTAGCTCCCAGTTGCTCCCTCTTCACTGGTTTGGGTTGATTCAGGACGGAGGGAGTCTGGGGCCTGACTCTCTGCTGAACGGGGAAGGGGGTGGGGCAACACCAAGGGAGGGGGGACCCTTTACGGCCCCCACCCAGCCTCAGCAGGTTTCAGGGGTGGCCGCAGGCCCAGCCTGGCCTCACCCGCAGGTCTCGGGCCTGCTCCGCCGCGCTGATACCCGGCTGGGCGCCTGGCTGGGCCTGGCTCCGCTGCCCGCCAGCCCCTCGCCCTCCTGCTGGCGAGGGGGGGGGAACGGTCCTCCCCAGGCATGGAGCAACCTGTGGCCGGGGCCTCTGAGGCCGCCAGGGAAATGCCCCTGGCACCCACCACCCCGCAGAAGGGCGAGGCTCAACTTCCCCAGAGATAAACAGAGGGGAAGCGGGCGGGGGAGGAGCGAGGGGGGGCAGGGGCGCGGGAGCGGGGAGCAGGGGAGGGGGCCGTCCCGCCCCCGCCCGGCCCCGGGCCCCCGCCGTGCCTACCTCCATCCGAGTAGGTCTCCGTGCCGTAGCCGTCCTGCAGTCCGTTGCTCCAGGTCCCCTCGTACTTGGCCCCGTTGCCCGCGCACTCCCGCACCCCGTAGCGCCCCTTAAACCCGTGCGTCCACTCGCCCTTGTACACCCACTTCCCCTTGCTCTCCAGGCCGATGCCGTGGCGCTTGCCCTGCGCCCAGGTGCCCTGGTACGTGTTGCCGCTGGGCCAGGTGTAGACGCCCAGCACCTCGAAGCCGTGGCTCCACGAGCCGGTGTATTCGCCCTGGCCCTTGGGGCCGGTGCAGACGCCATGGCCGTGCGCCTTGCCGTCCTCCCAGCCTCCGCAGTAGGAGCCTCCATCGTCAAAATTAAACCTGCCCCCACTGGACATGCATGTAACGCGCTCCGCGAGTCCCGCAGGCGGCGAAAGGAGGCGGCGGCGGCGGCGGCGGCGGCGCCGGCCCGAGCCCCGGTGCCGGGCTTTGTGTGCGCTCCGCTTCCGCGGGAGGAATGGGGAGCGCGGAGGGCGCCGGCGCGGGGCCTCAGTCAGCCGGGGGCGGCGGCGGCGGCGGCGCGGGGCCGAGCTGCGCCGCGGAGCCTGACCAGCGTCTCGCGCTCCCGCTGGAGCCGGGACCGGGGAGGAGGCGGGAGGGGCGCGGGCGGGGGAGGGGGCGGCGCGGCGCGGCGGGCGCCCGCGGCTCCACCTCGGCGGCGAGGGGCCCCGCCGCGCGCCCCGGGAGGAGGGCGGAGGGCGGGCGCGGGCCGGCGCGGGGCGGCGGCGCTCAGGCCCGGCCCGCGGCCCCCCACCTGCGGCTGCCGCGCTGCGGGCGCCCGAGGGCGGCGGCGGCGGCGCGGGCGGCGGGGCCGGCGGGCGGCGGCGGCACGGGCGGCGGCGCGGGCGGCGGCACCATAGCGGGGCCGGGCGCGGGGCCGGGCGCGGGGCGGCGGCGGCGGCGGCACTGCGGCGGCGGCGGGCTCGGGAGGCGCCGGCGACGGGAGTGAGCGCCGGGCCCCGGCTCGCGCGCCGGGCCGGCGAGGCGCGCGCCCGCCCCGCCGCCCGCGCCCCCGCGCGCGCCCCTCCCGGACCCCCCGCCCCCGGCGCGCGCGCGCCTCGCCCTCCCCGCCCCCCGCCCCCCGCCGCCCGCGCCCCGGCCCCGGCCCCGGCCCCGGCGCGCGCCCGCCGGGCACTGGCGCGGCCCTCCCGCCCTGGGCGAGCGCGCAGAGGCCCGGGAGCCCGCCCCGCCGCCCCCCACCCCGGCTGACCCCGGCCCGGGCCTGCCTGGGAACCGGGGTGCGGCCGGGGCACCCCCGCCCCCCCCTTTCCGGCACTCGGATTTAAAGGGACAGGAGCTGCGTAACGGGAAGGCGCCCAGCACCCGGCGCGCTCCTGGCCACCCCCGAGAGCCGCGGCCGCCGCCCCTCGGCCCCGACCCCGCGCGGATGCGGCCCCGAAGGCTCCTCGCCGACCCCAGGTGGACCTTTCCCCGGGACAGTCCCCCTCCCCCCTCCCCCTCCCCTCCCCCTCCCCTCCCCCTCCGGGCCGCTTGGGTCCAAGGAAGCCAGCGCTGGGTGATTTCCCCACCCCATAAATTAAGAGAAAGTCCGGCCCGCCGCGCACATCGAAGTCAAGTCGCCCGCACGCACGTGCGCCCTGAGCCCTGGCCAACAGGTAGCCCTGCCCTGGACCAGCCGCGCCCGGGGGAGCACAGAGGGGCCGCATGGCGCCTTACCACCCCCCACCCCCCACCCCCGCAATGTCTGATTGTTGGATCCGAGCATCTGGGGACCAATGTAAAATGCATTTCCCGGACCCTAAGTACGCAGGCCGGAAGCCGCAGCCAGCTCTCAGGGCGCCGGGAATGAACGCGCACGGCACGCGGTGCCGTGGGCTGCGGGGTGGGGGTGGGGGGCGCTGCGGATCCAGACCTGCTCTCCCTTCCCAACCAGGGCCCTGGCTGTCCAAAGGGAGCAGGGGAACCTCGGCCCCACCCGGGAGCCCCAGACTTCAGCCTCTGCTTCTTGCCTTGGGCACAAAGCTCTCCCCTAAAGAACTCTGGCTGGCCTAGCAGTCATGTCCTTCCCTGCTC
Organism: Perognathus longimembris pacificus; assembly: GCF_023159225.1. Taxonomy (NCBI): domain Eukaryota; kingdom Metazoa; phylum Chordata; class Mammalia; order Rodentia; family Heteromyidae; genus Perognathus; species Perognathus longimembris. Next base: position 1,589,915 of record NC_063170.1, read on the forward strand.
CAGGGAATTGGGGTGGGGGGGGTGGCTTTCACTTGGGTTTGTGAAGATTCACAAGCACACTAGTCCCACTTCTCACCCCAGGTCCTCCACCACGCTACCCACGGGTAGACTTGCTGGGTCCCGTACATCTTGGACTTCCTTGAAGTCCAAACATCTGGAGCAGTGCTCCTCTCTGCCTGCAGCACACCTACCTGTGGGCCTCCCTTCTCCTGGCCCACACTTCTCAGTTTATTTCCTCCAGCGAATTCAGTAGGAAATAAGGTCTGTGGGTGTAAATCAAAACCACATTTGGTGAATGAGTAGGCAAAACAGCCGCACACTGGTCCTCACAAGATGTAGGTTCAAATCCTGGCACCCACTCGTTGTGGGGCTTTGGACTGTCATTTAAAGTCTCTGAGCTTTGTGCTCTCAACTGTAAGATGGAGACAGAACCGCTCCCACCGAAGTCATGGGTCAGGCTGCCCAGCACCTAGCGAGCGCTTGGAAAGAGTCCCACAGGGCTGAGTGCCGGCGCAAGCCCTGCCCTCGCTCCACACGCTGCAGTTTCTCTCCGCCGAGTTATTTCTGCTCTTTTTGCTGAGTTGGCTAAAATGCAGCCCTTGCATTCCGGCTGCGTGAGAAGCGAACAAGCTGACAGATGCACGGCCGCCTGGCCTTCCCGGAGCGCTGGCGGCCCCGAAGCTGGCTGTGGGCAGGGCGTGGGCCCGGGGCCTCGGCTCTCACCTGTGGCTGCGCGCGGTCCCTGCTTTGACCTCGCGTCACGCCAGCTGGTATTGCCAGCCCGGCGTTGGGGACACGGCCCACGGCTGCGGGGAGCGAGGGCGCCCCTCCTGCTCAGCAGATGGCGTGGAGCACACGAAGACTCGGAGGAAGAACGGCTTCTCCTCCGGATGGCTTCTCGTTATCCCCCTCCCAGTCTGCTGCCAGGCTAATCAGTGTGATGAGACCTCATTAGACCTGCCGGCCAGGGGCTTCCATGGCAGCCTGCTCCCCTCTAACCCCCCAGCCCCTCCCCCCCCAGGGACGACCGCAGAGCAGGCAGCCGCAGGAAGAGGCTGGGGGGGGGTGCGGGCCCGTCGCGGGGTCAGAGGCTATGGGTCGGGGGCTTTGGGAAGGGGTGACTGGAGGGTGGAGCTGGGGTGCAAAGCAAGGGTGAAAAGGCTTGAGGTTGGGGATGCACGTGCACAAGTCGCAATGGCAGCCTGGGGGGACCTGGGGGGCCCCGCGTGGCCAGCGGGCTCACACCTGCCCCGGGTGGCAGCATCGCCAGTGTGTTCGGTGTGGGACCGGGGCCCGGGCGCTCCCCCGAGGCTCAGGGTCGTGAGGGAGCGGCTGTGCTCTGCGTTCCCGTCCGCTCTCGCGGGTCCCGGCAGCCGCCTTCCTTCCGGAAGCCTGCCCGGCCTCCCACCCCACCCAAGGCCCCCCCAGGCGCCCTGCCCCCCCCAGCTCTCCTAGCCTCCGGGCCATGGGTGCGCGGTCCCCTGTGCAGGCCCCGGCCTGGAGCTGTCTGCGCCCCGAGCCCCTCCTCGGCCCACGTGGCGGAGGGGCCCCCGAGTCCTTCGGTCTCCACACCAGGTCTGAGCTGCGCTGAGCCTCGCTGGGTGGAGTGCGTGACCCTTGGTGCTGCCTGTGGGCGGCGCTCTGGCGTGTGACGTGGGCCTTCCACGTGGGGGAGGGGAGCATCCATCTCACAGACTACTCACCCGTTTTCAGTCCGCAGTTCCCCCCGAAAGTTGCTGTGCCCCTGCCTCCGGCCTTTCTGTTCCCCTAAGTTTCCCTTTCATGGTCGTGCCAGTACACGGGCCCTGTGGCTCCCCCAACCTGCGGAGCGTGCCCGCGCCCCACTCCTTCCGTGGCTGAGTACGACTCCATTGCGTGGCCGGGATGTGTTCCGGCTCCCGCTCCTCGGTGGGGGAGGGGGGGCGGGGGAGGGGGGCGGGGGGGGCTCGGGGGGGCCCCTGGGCCCCGGGACAGCACCGAGTCCCGCTTTCAACGCCTCAGCGCACAGATGTTGTCCAGCTGAGACGCAGAGGTGAGGCCCGACCCCGGGGCCACACAGCTGCTGGGGCAGAGCTGGGATCCCCCGCACGGTCCACCCCGGATCCACGCGGCCTCTGAAACACGGGGCGCTGGGCAGCATGGAGCCCCGGGCCTCCGCACACGCGGCTCTGCCCTCCGCACGCAGCAGCCCCCTGGACTGGGGCTCCGCGCAGGCTCCATCCTGCAGGCCCGGGTGGGGCCCGGGCCTCTGCACCCCTCAGGCATGGGGGGGCTCTGGTCTGGGCCTCACCGCCAAGCAGGGCTCCGGGCACGCGCGGCCTCTCCGGTCCCTCCTGCGGGAAGCCCTGAGCCTCCCAGCCAGCCCGGCTGCTCCCGCCGGAGGAGAGAGACCGGCCCCGCACGGGGCCACAGGGGCAGAGGGACTGGGTGGGGGGGGGCGCCCCAGGAAGGGCTGGAGGCCCTTGAGGCCGCTGCCCCCCCCGCCTTACCCCCCCCCCAGGGTTCTCAATTGCGGGCTGAGGGAGACCCCATCTGGCCAGGAGCGACCCTGCAGCCGGCAGAGGACAACCACCGCCTCCCAGTACCGTCTGTCCACCTCAGGGCTGCGCCCGCGTGTGCGTGTGTGTGCCGGGCGCACACGCGCGTGCACCCTCCACCGGGTGAAGCTTGGGGACGGTGTAAAGGGTTCCACTTGTTCCGCTTCCCACGTAAACCCCACGACATGGCTGACAGTGGGTCATCAGGAGGGCGGCGTCCGTACGTCTGTCCCTCCCGCAGACCTTCAGGGCGGCTTCCCCGCTACCCCCTTCCCGGGGCGCGGGCACGGGACGCCCTCTCGCGCCCGGGAGGGAGGCCCTGCCCGCGCTCTGCACATTGCTCCGTTGGGTTTTGGGTGGAACTGCGGTTTGGACTCGGGAGCCGGCGCCTGCCAGGCAGGTGCTTTGCCATTAGAGCCACACCCCCGGCCCCCTTGTTAGTGACTTTTCGGGTTGGGTCTCGTGGTTTTGCCCGGGGCTTGCCTCGGGCCCAGGTCATCCCGCCTCTGCCTGCCGCACGCCCGGGATTACAGGTTCACACAGCCATAGCTGGTTTCTTGCTGGAGAGGAGGGTCTGGCTAACGTTGGCCTGACCTCAAACTCTGGCCTTCCTGAGCTCAGCCTCCTCAGCAGCTGGGGTCACAAGTGCGGGTGAGAGAAGACACCTCGGGGTGGGCGAGTCTGCCCCAGCGGTGGGCTGGGCGGCCGGGCGGTCCTCCCCCCAGCTGACTCCATGCACTTGGAAGAAGAGCAGCCGGCCGCTCACCCTGAGGGGCAGACGAGGACCTGGGCACAGGACTTCCCGCCACCCCACATCTACCACTGCTCCCCTCTCTGTGCCCGCACCCACGCCCCACCAGCGTGCCGACCCCCGACAAGTCAACCATTTTGCTACTTTTACAGACACAGTTTTCAAGGCGGGCACCAGTGGCTCACATCCATAATCCTAGCTACACAGGAGGCTGAGACGTGAAGATCGTGGTTCAAAGCCCACCTGGGCAGAAAGATCTGTGAGACTCATCTCCAATTAACCACCAAAAAAGCCAGAAGTGGGACTGTGGCTCAAGTAGCAGAGCACCGGCATTGAGCAAAAAAGCTCAGGGACAGCACCTCGGCCCTTAGTTCAAGTCCCACAACTGACAAAAAAAATAACCAACCAATGCAAAAAGGGTCTGGAAGCCTGACTCAAGTGGTAGAGCACCTGCTGAGTGCATTCAACCCCCAGTACCTCCTAAAAGCAAGAACCACCTGTGAGGGTGCACCGTCCACCCCGCTGTCAGCCTTCTGGACCACACCATCTTTCCCCTTGTCTCCTTTTCCCCTTTTTGTGGTACTAGCGGTGTGAACGCAGAGCCTCACTGTTGCGATTCAGGCAGGAGCTCTACTACTTGAGCCACGCCTCCAGCCCTTTCGCTTTTAGTTTGTCTTGCATATAGAGTATCACACTGACTTTCTCCAGGCCAGTCTCAAGTTCGGTCCTCCCGCGTAGCACCGCGCCCAGCCTCCTCTTTCTGCTTTTGTGAGATTTTTGTCTTCTTGGGACGTTGCTGGGCAGCTCTTTTCTCCTCTTTAAATGTTCGATCACGATTACGGAGTTCGTGCAAGGAATTCTCATCACCCGGGGCGCTCAGCCTTGGGGTTCAGCTGCCCGGTCAGAGTTCATTCTCACAGGCTCCTGGCCCCGAGAGCCGGGCCGGAGCCCCTGGCGGACAGTGCCCTAGCTCACTTTTGCAGTTCTCCGCAGGAGCACCGGCTGCTCAGGAACCGTCACCGTGAGCCCCATTCAGCTCCGCGCACACCCCGCCTTTGTGGCAGCGCTGGGCTTTGCTTTTGGATGACCAGGAAGTACATGAAACACTGGCCTAAACAGGTGTGGTTGTGTTCCAGCAAAACTTGATTCGTATGCACTGGGAAAGTGGCATAGTGGTAGAGGGCTTGCCTAGCGTGCACGAAGCCCTGGGTTCGATTCCTCAGCACCACATACACAGAAAAAGCCAGAAGGGATTCTGTGGCTCGAGGTAGAGCGCTAGCCTTGAGCAAAGGAAGCTCAGGGACAGTGCGCAGGCCAAGCAAACAAACAAAGAAACTTGACTTGCAGAACCAGGCTGCCACTGGACGGAGGCTCACATACACAACTTTTCTGTGACTCCTGATGCAAAATCTAACCCCGAACTCTCCCATGCCCACTTTGCTCAGCAGCCGGGACCCTCCACCGAAAAGAGCCTGAAGCCGGGCACGGTGACACGTGCCTGCAATCCCAGCCAGACACCCAGGAGGCAGGGGTGGAGAGGACAGAAGTTTGAGGCCAGCCCAGACAGAGACACAGCTGCAGCCCCAACCACAGGAGGCCAGAGGTGGAAGGATTGTGGTCTGAGCCAAAGACCCTAGCCGAAAAAGTAACTAAAGCCCAGCAGGGCTGGGGGTGTGGACCGGGTAGCGATGAATTCAAACCCCCGTCTGTAGCTCCCAGCCAGGCTCCGTGGTGGGGACGGGTGGGGGGCTCAGCCCGGAACTGAGGCAGCCCCGGGGCAAGCGCGGCTGCCGGCTGTCGTTCCGGAAGAGCCCGGGACGGATCCCACGGGGGGCCGGGAGCTCCCGGAGCGGAGGAAGCGAGGTAATTAACCAGGGCAGAGCTAAGCGGGCCTCTGCCGGCTGGGGCGGGAGGGAGGCGGAGGCGGACAGAGGCCGGGAGAGCCTTGCCGCCTCCACCCCGTGTCTCCCCCTCTCTGCACTGGGTCCCCAGTTCGTAGCGTGGCCTGGCACACGGTAGGTGCCCCATGAAGGTTTCGCATGTGTGTGAGTTACTGAGGTTTGAACTCGGGGCCTTGAAGTAGGGAGGTGGGAACTGCACCCTTTGAGCCACTCTGTTTTAAAGTGGGTTCCTTTGCCGTGCGTTCCCCCTTTGGACGGCCTGCCTGTGCTCCCCCACGCGCTGGGATGACAGGCATGAGCCGCCGTGCCCCGGGACCTACTCTAACACGCTAAGCATCATGGGAGGCCTGGGGAAATCCGCACACGACTAGTTCATGGGTCCTTGTGGGCCTTGTAATCATCTTTAGTGGTCAGAGAG
>NC_063170.1:1596021-1611194 GCF_023159225.1 Perognathus longimembris pacificus
CGTGCCAAAATGCAGGCAGGGCGGCAACTCTGGAATGGCCTTTTTATTTTTCTTTCTTTCAGAAAATTAAAGAGCCATAGGCAATTGAAGATTGGCGAGACGAGTCTGGGCCTCCGCGGCTCACGCCGGTCACCCTGGCTCCTCAGAAAGCTCTGGAGGACGGCAGCTCGAGGCAGGCCAGGGCGGCGAGGGCGGGAGATGTGGGCCCCCGCGTCTCCAGCGCCCGTGGGTGGGGTGCGGCCTGGGCCAGGCCCCTGCGTCTCCAGCGCCCGTGGGTGGGGTGCGGCCGGGCCCAGGCCCCCGCGTCTCCAGCGCCCGTGGGTGGGGTGCGGCCTGGGCCAGGCCCCTGCGTCTCCAGCGCCCGTGGGTGGGGTGCGGCCTAGGCCCGGGCCCCCGCGTCTCCAGCACCCGTGGGTGGGGTGCGGCCTGGGCCTGGGCCCCCGCGTCTCCAGCGCCCGTGGGTGGGGTGCGGCCGGGCCCGGGCCCCCGCGTCTCCAGCACCCGTGGGTGGGGTGCGGCCGGGCCCGGGCCCCCGCGTTTCCAGCGCCCGTGGGTGGGGTGCGGCCTGGGCCTGGGCCCCCACGTCTCCAGCGCCCGTGGGTGGGGTGCGGCCCGGGCCCGGGCCCCCGCGTCTCGAGGAGAAGCAGGCGGAGCCGCCGAGAGCCTGACCGCCGGGGCCTTGGAGAGCAAGCCGGTGCCCAGGTGTGGGCCATGCGGGCCGGGCGGCCATCCATCAGCCCACAGGAGATGGGCCACAGGTGGCGTGCATGCGCCCACGTGCACACACACACACACACGCACACACGCGCGCGTCAGTCAGGGTCGAGCTGCACACACCTTGATCGAGTCATATGGTGTTAAGGAGCCCCCCGCCATTCCTGCCTGCGGGCAGCGGGTCCCCCCGCCCCGCCCCTGCCCTCTCCCTTCAGCCTGGCTGGCAGGGCTCCAGGAACAGAGCCCCGTGTCTCCCCCGTGTTACACGCGAGGAAACTGAGGCTGTGAGAGGCCAAAGCAGACAAACACCCTAAGTGGCCGCGCGCGCCTCCGCCTGCTGCCAGGTAAGCCAGGCGGCCGCGGGACACCGGCAGGGCGCGGGGCCCCCGAGTCCTTTCCAGGTGGCGCGTTACATAACGGGGCCGGCGAGCCAAGCCCAGCCCAAGGTCGGCGCCAAGAAGCCAAAGCACAGTGACGGCGGGGGGGGGGGGGGGGGGCTCAGAGGCAGTGCGAGGACTCGAGGCCCGCCGCCCTGGCCGGAACTGGAGGTGTGCCCTGCAGGTCTGGGCATGTCTGTTGGGAGACCGCGGGCAGCTAGCCCGGCCCTGGACGGGACCCACGTCCCTCCAGCAAGGGAAGAAATGGGAGCCCGAAGCAGGCACGGTGGAAGGCGCTCGCTCCCCTTGTCTTCCGGCGTTTTCCAGGTCTGCCCGACGCCAGTGAAGGGGAGTGTGTCCTCCCAGAGGGGGCCTGCCCGACGCCAGTGAGGGGGAGTGTGTCCTCCCAGAGGGGGCCTGCCCGACGCCAGTGAGGGGGAGTGTGTCCTCCCAGAGGGGGCCTGCCCAGCGCCAGTGAGGGGGAGTGTGTCCTCCCAGAGGGGGCCTGCCCGACGCCAGTGAGGGGGAGTGTGTCCTCCCAGAGGGGGCCTGCCCAGCGCCAGTGAGGGGGAGTGTGTCCTCCCAGAGGGGGCCTGCCTGGCCGGGCCCGCCACTCACTCACACAGCAAATACTCGGCGGGCACGGGGCACTGCACGTCACCCGCTGGCTCAGCTGGGCCCCGCCCGGGTTCCGGGCTCACGTGGAGGTTCCGGGAGAGGGCCCCTGGCCGCCGAGGCAGGTCTGGAGGCCGGCGGGGTGCTGACGGGGGGACGGGGTCCTCCGCGGCCTCTCAGGGCGGCAGCGGGCTCCGACCTCCTCCCCCCCCCACCCCGGGGCCCCAGGCTGGCGAGCCGAGTGCCGACCAGGTCTCAGGCCCCACCCAGCACCACCTCCCCGCTTCTCAGACAGACGCCCACCCCCACCCCCACCCCCGCCACATCTGCCGCGCCCCTGCCACCCGCAGGTCCCACCCGTGAGGCTCCGTGTGTGTGCCCGCCTCCCGCCCGCAGGGCCCCAGCGAGCCCGGCTGAGGCCCGGGACACGCGCAGGGGCGCAGCGGGCTGCACTGGCGAGACCGGCCTGCCCTGCCCACCGCCACCAGCCCCCAGAGGGCTCAGGAACCCTCCAGGGCCCTCCTCCCCCGCCCCTTCCAGCTCAGCTTCCCTCCTGGGAGCCACACCGCCAGACTCTTGGATCTTTCCAGAAACACTGGATGGATGGGGACGTGAGGGAGAAACGGAGAGAGGACAACGGAGGGGGTGACACGGTCCAGAAGGAAACGTACTCGTCACCTGACTTACGAATCGTGACCCCTCTGCCCGTGCCTTAATGACAACACTTAAGAAAGAAAGATTGGGCTGGGACTGTGGCCTAGTGGCAGAGCGCTCGCCTCGCATACCTGAAGCCCTGGGTTCGATTCTGCAGCACCACGTATACAGAAAACGCCAGAAGTGGCGCTGTGGCTCAAGTGGTAGAGAAGAAGCCAGGGACGGTGCTCAGGCCCTGAGTTCAAGACCCAGGACTGGCAAAAAAAAAAAAAAGAAAGAGATCCCAGATGGACGGGCGACCGCCCCTCCCCCCCGCCCCCGCAGGCTGGCGTGCGTCGGGCCGTTGTGCGTGCACCAGGCAGCCCTTCGCCCCTCGGCCCTGCAGTCCGGCTGGCGGCACTGGCCGGCTTGCTGGCCCCTCCAGAGGCCGTGCCAGCCGCTTTTAGCTGAGACACCGGCTCTTGCCAGTCCTAGCCGGCAGATGTGTTGGCAGTGACTAGGATCTGAGGGGAAGATGGCAGCCTGGGGAGAGCCATCTAGAAGGTTCCGGCCCTGAGACCCATTCCTGTCTGCAATCCCCCAAGTTCCCACGACCAGAAACCTGAGCCCAGGCTCCCCCCCCCCCCCACTGCTCCCAGGGTCCCAAAGGCCTGCACGTCCCCCTTCTCCACCCCCTCCCCCCGCAAGCCCTGCCCTCAGGAGGCCTGCCCACCCAACTCCCGGGAGGCCTGGCCCTACGGCCCACAGGGCTCCTCCCCCGGGAGGCCTCTGGGTCCACCCCGTCCAGTCTCTCCTCCAGATGTTACGGCTGGACCCGCCCCATCCTCAGGAGCCTGGCCTGCCTAACTGTCCCCTGCTGCCCTCCCAGCCCCTCCTGGTGCCCCATGAATATCAATCACCCTGTTTAACAGCCACCCCCCCCCCCCCAAGAATGTCATCCCCAGGGGCAAGACCGGCCCAGAGGCTTGGGGACTGTGCCTCTACTGCCCCTTCTGTGGTGACAAGTCCCGGCAGGTTCACCCCCTGCTCCCCGTTGCCGCCTCCCTCTGTCAGTGATCAGGCCCGGTGTGCACCCCCAGCCTGCCCCCCCTCCCCAGACCATGGCAGGCATTGCAGGAGCTGGGGAGTGCGTCCTGTGCTTTCCTGATATCTTCCTAGCCCTCTGATGACTTGAGGAAGACCCGGAATCCAACGCGGCTACAGACGGCCATGCTGCGGACGGCTGGGTTAGGAAGGATTGCGCGTTAGTCTAGCGCTGTCCCAGGCTCAGGCGGGCCTGGTTGCTGGTTAAGAGAATGAACGCATACGTGAGGCGGGCAAGGAAGAATGGAGAGGCAAAGAACACCTCCAGTTTCCATAGCAACCGAGGAAGAAGGGAGCTGGGAACAGAAAGGGGTGGGGAGGGGAGGCCCTGGGCAGTGGGGTAAGTCACGGAATTTACCCATGGGAGGGATCTAAATCTCCTCTCGCTCCCGGTCCTCAGAGGGGGCGAGTTCCCAGCTGTCACTGGTCACGACCAAAGATAGTTGGGGTGTCACTGTGGCTGGGGTAGGGGGACTACGAGCAAGCGAACAGACCAGGACCTTCACAAAACATCCTGCACTGCACAGGGCAGACCCACAGCGGAGAGCCACCCCGCTCGAAGCACCGACAGGGCCGAGCCTGAGCCATGAGCAGTGCCACTCGGCCTCTCGGGCCCTCCTGCACCCAGCAGGTGCTCCTGACCACCGAGGCTGCTGATCTGAGGGGACGAGCCCAGCGCCGGAGGCAGACTGGGCAGGATACCCCAGAGCGGGCAAAAGTGCCTGGCTTGCAGGGGAGGACCCTGGGGAGCTGAAGACTCCCACTCCCCTCCCCCTGGGAGCCAGAGGGCCCCGCGGCTCTGGGCTAGGCAGCTAGCTGCACAGGGTAGGCAAAGAGTTGGTCATCTTCATCTCTAGAGGTAAATGTGTCCTTCTGAAATATTAAAGACTTGTTAATGGTATTCACAAACTATGTAGGGAGTAATATTCACATCCTGAGATTAAAAAGATGAAAAGGTGGATGGGTGGGTGGATGGGTGGGTGGGTGGATGGATGGATGGATGGGTGGATGGGTGGGTGGGTGGGTGGGTGGGTGGGTGGATGGGTGGATGGGTGGGTGGATGGGAGGATGGATGAGTGGGTGGATGGGTGGGTGGATGGATGGGTGGGTGGATGGGTGGATGGGTGGGTGGATGGATGGATGGGTGGGTGGATGGGTGGATGGGTGGGTGGATGGGTGGATGGGTGAGTGGATGGATGGATGGGTGGGTGGATGGGTGGATGGGTGGGTGGATGGGTGGATGGGTGAGTGGATGAGTGGGTGGATGGGTGGATGGGTGGGTGGATGGGTGGATGGATGGGTGGATGGATGGATGGATGGGTGGATGGATGAGTGGGTGGATGGATGGATGAGTGGATGGATGGGTGGGTGGATGGATGGGTGGGTGGGTGGATGGGTGGGTAGGTGCATGGGTGGGTGGATAGGTGGATGGGTGGGTGGGTGGATGGATGGGTGGGTGGATGGGTGGGTGGGTGGGTGGATGGGTGGGTGGGTGGGTGGGTGGATGGATGACAGATGGATATGGGTGAGCGATGGTGAGCGGATGGGTGGATGAGGGATGAAGCCGGAGTGGGTAGACAAGGGGTGGGTGGCAGTCCCTCCCACCCTGTCTGTGCCCTCCTTGGAGCAGCAGGACCCTGAGGAGCTCTGGAGCCCTCTCGACTTCAGGAATGCCCCACCCGTGGGTGGGCAAGCGAGCTTCAGGGACCGCGGGTTCATGTTTAGTTCTCATGTTCAATGTGTCTCAGGCTGTGGCCGTTCCCGAGCAGGGCCAGGGCGCCTTCCGACCTTGGCCAGTAGCTGGGCTGTGTCTTCGCAGCGGGAGGGAGCTGAGGTGGCCATGTCCCTGGGGTCCTGCTGGCCCGATGGCCTGCAGCCAGGTCCTCCAGTCCCAGCTGCCCAGCTGTTTTCCTGGAAGCGCAGGCAGGACGGGAAAGCCGACTGACCAGGAGATGGAGACATCCCCCAGCCAGGAGGAAGCACAGCCGTGGCCGGCGCCTCCTGCCTGGGCCCTGCCCCCGCCCGGCCTCGCCCGCCTCCTGCGAGGAGCCCGGGCGCGGGCAAAGGCGGCCACGGTGCTCAGAGTGGGCCGCCCAGAGCGAGGGGCGGCCTGGCCGGGGGGCCCCCGAGCCGGTCCCGGCGTCAAGCCCGGGTCCGGGCTGCGTGGGAGGTAGGGCCCGGGAGGATGGTGGTGAAGGCTGGCGCTGCCCCTGCCCCCCCCCCCATATTGGAGGTCAAGTCCAGGCCCTCCCTCAGGCTTGAGCGGAGCAGGCCCTCCTCCACCACGCGCGCCACGCTCACAGGTGTTTCTGTGTCTTGTTTTCGAGGTGAAGTCTCACGTTGCCTAGGCAGGCTTTGAACTCTTGATCCTCCTCCGCCTCCTGACTAGCTGGGATGACAGCTATGCACCTCCATACCTGGCTCCCTCTGTTGGGCCCACTGCCTGTCCATGCCCCCCCGCCTCGGCAGCAGTCCTGGGCCGCCCGCGGTCGCTGGGGAGCTCCTTGAGCCCGCAGAGGCCTGCGTGTGGCAGCTGTCCCTGGCTGTGGTCCAGAGTGGCCCTCGTGTGTCCAGCGCGGCCCTCGGGACGGCTCGGCGGCTCGGCCCGACCAGGCTCTTCTGGTAACCGCGAGGTGATTTCCAGAGTCGGGCACTGAACCAGCTCCAGGGTTCTTGCTTCATCCCGGCTCCCGCTCGGGCCTTGCGATTCATTCCAGGCAGTGAAGGCCTCGTCATCACTTTGGACGTCCCGTCACTTCATGAAACAGCCTCGTGTGTGTTCACTACTGCTGCACCTGCACACCACTTCCAGAATTTTCTACAGTAAAGTACAGAGAGATGGCCATCTTTCTGCACCCCCATTTCTTCCTGGCTGGCTGGTTTTATTATATCAGCTACAGAGAAGATGCCCAGGGATCAATGTGTGTGTGTGTGTGTGTGCGCGCGCGTGTGCACGCACACGCATGTGTATACACCAGTTTTGTGGTTTGAACTCAGCCTGGGCGCTGTCCCTGAGGCTTTTTGTTTTGTTTTGTTCACGGTTAGTGCCCTACTGCTCGAGACACAGCTCCACTTCCAGCTTTTTGGTGGTTATTGGAGGTAAGAGACTCTTGGACATTCCTGCCCAGGCTGCTTTGAACCGTGATTCTAAAATCTGAGCCTTCTGAGTAGCTAGGACTGCAGGCGTGAGCCGCTGGCGCCGGCTGCCCAGGGGTCTTTGAGCCGGTGCTGGACGGTTCATTTCCAACAGCTCGCCTGCCAAAGTTCTGAGTGGACCGAGTGACGCGGGTCACAGTGGTCTCGCTCCCAGGGGTCCGGGAAAGGGGCTCTGGGGCTGATGGGCGGGCAGGTTCCCCGTCGAGACTGGCTTCCTAGCTCCTGATGGCACCTATTCCCTGCATCCTTCACGGAGGACAGGGAGGCAGCCGGGGGAGGGCGGGGGGGGCGGGCTCCGCTTGTTAGTGAGTTATGCCAGTCTGGGGCTTGAACTCCGTCCTGAATGCTACCCCTTAGCTTTTCCGCTCAAGGCTAATAATGCTGTGTTGCTCTACTTCCACTTTGGGCTTTGGTGGTACATTGGAGCTAAGAGTGTCACAGACTTTCCTGCGTGGGCTGGCTTTGAGCCCCGCTCCTCAGAGCTCAGCCTCCCCAGTAGCCAGGCCCGCAGGCATGAGCCGTTGGTGTCCGCTACAACTTTGTGTATCCGAGAATCTTTGGTGCGTGACCCTCCACACAGGCTCTCTGCCTTTGTGGACGAGTTCCACGTGAAGGAGTGCCCTGCTTATTGCAGCCCTATTCACAACAGCCAAGTGTGCAACCAGCACAGGGACCCAACAGCCCCTGGCTGCATAAAGAACACGTGACACAGACACATACATACATACATGGTAGGACACAAGCCAGGGAGGCGGCCAGCCTACCTTTCTCCTCACTATGGCTCCCAGCCTTCAGCAGAGCACAGGCCCCCATAGGCAGCCTCAGTTTCCCCATCTGCACTCAGGGGGGTCCGGCTGGAATCACCAACATCCTGCTGCAAAGTGCCCAAACAGCACCACCTGCTGGACATCTGGGGTAGCGCGCCATGTGCAACCGTTTCCTCTAGGGTCCAGTTAGAGAATGCCCACAGCCCACAGCCCACCCAGCCCTAGTGACCCAGCTGTGGTCTTCAATCACAACCCCCCACCTGGGGCAAGAGAGGCTGGGGGCCACCCAGCCTGGCCCCAATGGCTGAGACCGGGGCGGGGGGGTGTCCAAAGAGGAGCCCAAGGCCATCCACACCCAGGGACCCAAACCTGAGCTCACACAGGTGAACACAGCCCCCCCCCCCCATGTCCCTGAGCTTTGCAGCTCAAGGCTCTACCACTTGAGCCACCGCTCCATTTCCGGATTTTTGGTGGTTAATTGGAATCGGAGCTTCATGGACTTTCCAGAGATCTGCTATCCTCACATCGCAGCCTCCCGAGTGGCCAGGGTCAGAGGTGTGAGCCACGCTTCCGGCTCACCCTTGGCCTTTCTGATCCAGCACCACATTGTGGAGGCGACTCTGAGCCACTCTCGTGCGTCCACAGTGACCGCTCCAGAACGCGCCTGCCCAAGTCCACACAACTCACCCACCCCTGGCATCCCTGCGGGTTGTTACAACGCTGCTGACTTGTGTTCTTGTCCCTGCACACTGTGAGCCGGTGCAGGGGTACCCCAGATCAGCGGGGCAGCGGGGCTCTGTGCGGAGCGCACCCCATGAAGACCGTGACACCCATCCGCTGCTCCCCGCCACGGCACCGCGAGGCCGGGCGTGCGTCTTACGCGGTGCCAGCCTGCTGCGTGTGCAGAGCGTTTACAGCCCGGCCTTGATTCACACGTTCCTCGTGACCTGCAAAGGTGTGCTGTTTTCCACACATGCCTGTAGACCCTGAGGACGCAGCTAAGAGGGGGCTGGCGACGGTGGGGCTTCCGATCGGGCATTGCTGAGAAGGGGTGGCTACCGAGTGCATTTGCTGGCGCCTCTGTAAAGGCAGCTGGAGGTAACCATCAGAAGCCGACTGAAGCGACACACTTAAGGTGCCGGGAGCAAGAGCGTTCCGGCCCGACGTGGGGGTGTATGCTCGTAACCCTAGCACTTAGGAGGCCGAGACAGGAGGACGGCGAGCCCAGAGCTAGTGTGGGCTGCCCTGCCTCAGAAAGGAGCGGAAGAGTCCCGGCCCCTGTGGCTGGGTTACTGAGCCCCTCTAAGAACTGAAACTCAACTTCTTGGGGTCCAAGGAGCGGTGAAGGTGGCCTGGGTGACGCATCGGGATTTGTTTTTGTAAAGTTCCTCAGGCAGCAGGTACACAGCCGGGCTTGGAAAGTGGTTCTAGATGGTTCCACAGCAATCAGAGGGCACCTTCATGCTGGGCACTAGCCAGCCCCGCCCCATGCAGTCAGAGGGGACACGAGCTCCCCCCCCCCGCAGTCAGAGGGGACACGAGCTCCCCCCCCCCGCAGTCAGAGGGGACACGAGCTCCCCCACCCGCAGTCAGAGGGGACACGAGCTCCCCCCCCCGCAGTCAGAGGGGACACGCTCCCCCCCTCATGCAGTCTGGGGGACACGAGCCAGCCCCCCATGCGTGATATAAGCCTCCCCCATGTGGTCTGAGGGGATATGGGCCAGCCCCCCATGCGGTCGGAGGGGACACTAGCCAGCCCCCCCCTGAGGCTGGAGGGGACACGGGCTTCCCCGCATGGTCGGAGGGACCTCATTCCCATGCTCGAGTCAGGGGCTCACAGGCGGAAGCCCTCCACCGGCCCCGGAAGTAGGGCTTGCCCTGCCCCCTCCCGCCCCCCGTTGCCACGGCAACTGCAGACAGCGGCTTCTGTGGAGTCCAGATCTATAAATAATTTCTAGATCAGTCCAGGCGATGCGAGCGGAATGGGCTCGGCCGGGCGGTCGGGTTGTGGTGGCCGCAGCCAGGCCCCGGAAGTGAGGTCAGAGGTCACAGGCTCCTGGGGCTGGCCCACTGGGCCGGGGAGCCACGCCCAGCCGAGCGTGGCTCCTGCTGTGGACGAGCTCCGTGGGGCGGCTCCGTCTCCACAGTGGATCCCGGAGCCCGGAGCCCGGAGCCGGGGCTGGGAAGGAGGCCGAGGGGTCAGGGTCTCTCCGGTGAGTGGGGGCGCGGAGACGTGGGAGCTGAGGCGCGGTGGTCTCTCGTTCCGAGGGAGACACGCCGTTGGGGACAGAAGGAAGGACGTGGGAACGCAGCTTCCCAGGCCCGGGCACGGCTGCCCAGCTCCACCTGCGCTGCTGGTCCCAGGGCAGACTCAGGGCGGCCCGCCCGCGGTGCTCAGGAGGGGCGGTGCCTGGGGCGGGCGTCGGGTTCCCCGGACCTTCCCGGAGGATGGGGGGGGGGGCTGGCTTTGGGGTGCGGCGTGTTTCTGTGAGAAGAACAGCGAGCGTCCCTGAGCCCACGTGTCCGTGCGCAGGGGCACTTGTGACGTGTGCAAGGGACCGTGGCTTCGCTTGCCCCTGGAAAGGGGTCCTGGGGCCCCCAAGGCTTGGGTGGAAGGAGGCCTGCTTGGCGTGGCCTCTTTTCTTTCTGCCGTGGTTGGCTTCCCTTTTGCTCTTGTTTTCCAGGCGGGCCTGGTCTGTGCCTCTTAGAGGCTGGGATTACAGTTGTGCACCACTATACCCAGTACGGCATAGAAGCACTCTCTGTACCAGTGGATCATTTTATGTTATCATTTGTGCACATCAGTGTTCACATTAAAACCAGACGAGTGGAGCTGGGTGCTGGTGGCTCATGCCTATAATCCTAGCTATTCAGGAAGCTGAAGGTTCGAAGCCATGCCGGGCATCTTAGCTCCAATTAATCACCAGAAAACTGGAAGTGGTGCTGTGCCTTAAAGTGGTAGAGCGCTTACCCGGAGCAAAAGAGCTCAGGGACAGTGTCCAGGTCCTGAGTTCAAGCTCCACGACTGACAGAAAGAAGAAAAAAAGAAATGCCTGGTGGCTATGGCTCACACCTGTAACGCCAGCTACTCGAAAGGCTGAGGTCTGAGGATTGCAGTTTGGAGCCAGCCTGAGCAGGAAAGTCCACGAGACTCTTGTCTCCAATTAAGCAGCAAAAGTATGTAGGAAGCGGAGCTGTGGTAGAGGCTGGTAGGCCCTGAGTTCAAGCCCCAGTACCAACTCTCTCTCTCTCTCTCTCTCTCTCTCTCTCTCTCTCTCTCTCTCTCTCTCTCACACACACACACACACACACACACGATGAATGGGGGGTGGAGGTTGGCTCAGTTGGTAGAGCCAGTGAACAGAAGCAGCAGGTACCAAGTTCCAGTCCCAGTCTCAGACCCAAAAAGAAAGAAAAGAAAAGAAACAATAAATGGATGGATGCATGGAGGGAACGCAAAGAAGAGGGAAGCGGGAAGAAGAGGGGCGCAGGGAACGGGAGGGACCCCCCCCCATAGCAGGTCCTGAGCAGCCCAACGGAGCTGTTCCGGGTCCCAGCTGTGGGCCGTGGCAAGTCTCTGGGCCAGGAGCGTTGTCCTGTCTGCTCAATGGGCCCAGGATGAAAGGCCGTCTGCGAGCGGTCCCGGGAGCGGGGAGGAGGGGGGAGCGGGGGGGGAGCGGGGGGGAGGGGAGCTCCCAGCCCCCCCCCCCCCCCCGCCTCCCCAGGCTGCCTCCGGGCGCCCCGGAGCGAACCCTGTGCAAGCAAGCAGCTTGGGCCGGTGTCCTCGCTCGGGAGCCGGCCGGCGCTGGAGCCCACCGCAGGGTAAACAGGAAGCCGGGTGGGCGTTTCCTGCCCCCGGCGCAGGGTCTGGTCCGCGTGAGGACTTGGGGTCCGTCGCTGACGTTAGATTCGGAGGACGCCAGGGCAGCTCAGGGGTTTCCCACAGTCAGTGAGGACGCGTCTGGAGCCCCAGCTCCCCTCCGGAGGCCCCGCACTGCCAGCCCGGGGTGGGCGGGTGCCGGCGGAAGCCGTGGGGCGGGGGCGGGGGGGGCTCCGGGCCGGCCCAGGGGGTCTGTGGACGAGGGGGGGGCGGGGGGTGATGCACAGAACTGGGGGAAGAACCTCAGCCTTCTAACTCCAACACATCTCAGGGGTCTTGCTCGTTCTTGTTTTAATGTTTATGCGGACTGCTGGGGGCTTGAACTCGGGGCCTTATCTTTTCTCTCAAGGCTGGAGCTCCAGCATTTGAGCCGCAGCTTCGGCCCCCAGCTTCTTGCCGGTTGACTTGGAGGCGAGTCATATGGACTTTCCTGCCCAGGCTGGCTTTGAGCCACCATGATCAGACCTCAGTCTCCCGAGTGGCCGGGGACACAGGTGTGGGCTCCCAGCGCGATGGGTCACAAATTTATTTTAAAAAGGTGAGCTGAGAGTTTCTTGGGAACAACTGGAAGTGGCTACTGACGGATGTGGATTTTCTTTTTAGGATATTAGACACATTCTAGTTGCAAGACTCCCTGTTCAGAGAAACGAAACAAAAATAAATACAAAGGAAGGGAAAGTCCTGGAGCTAGTGGAAGAAGGCTGTGGTTGCACAATCGTGTGAGTGAGTGGAAGAAGGCTGTGGTTGCACAATCGTGTGAGTGCACCGGCCCCCACTGGATTGTAAGACAAACCCCGGCAGACCGTGGAGACTTGGGAAAGGATTTCCGGGGCTCGGCAGCCTCTGTGCAGGTGGAGACGCCTGGCCCCTGGCATCACTGGCTCGCCTGGTACCCAGCTGTGAGCATCCCTCACACCCTTGGTCCCTGCCAAGAAGGCACAACGTAGCCCCTCAGGGCGCACCGAGCAGACAGTCTCCCCAAACCACCAACCCCACGCCCGCCCCCCCACCCGGGAATGAGCAGTCCTCTGGTAAATTACAGGTCTAGAGCCCAGCTCCGTTCTCCGTTTGTTTTCTGCATCATTGTTCTGCACTTCGGATCTTCTCGGAGCGCAGCTGCCACGTGACCACGAGGAGGCTGTTTCTTCCTCTGCCTGGAAGTCCCCTTAGATCCCTTCAGCATTTTGGAAAAGCATGTGATCCGCCCGTCATACACCGCAGGCCTGGCTGGCACCTCCACCGGACCCACCAAACCCTGCAGTGCTGCTGGAACTGGCTTCCCTGGCTACTCTAGCTTGTGTTAAGGCGAGGCCTTGTACCGTGTGTGTGTGTGTGTGTGTGTGTGTGTGTGTGTGTGGTTTTCTATGAATTTTGTTTTCAGAATAAAAGTAGCATCACAAAATATTTGGGAAAAGATGTCTGGGCTGCTGCGGTCCTAAGAAGTAACACGACTCCAACTCCCAAGTCAGTAAACCTGACCTCAGAGAACGTTTTCCTTCCTTCTAATAAAACCAAGGGTCCTATGCTTTAGGACGGTCTCCAGACCATGTCTGCACCGCGGAGCTGATTAGAGTCACTGCCCAGTGGACTCATCTTGTAGTTGCTCGAGACAGGGTCTCAAGATGGGGCCCCGCTGGCCCGGAACCCGAGTCCTCCACCACTGCCGGTCTCCTGACCCTTTTCACTCAGTTATTTTGAAATCGGGGCTCTTGGCCTAGCGGGCCTGGACTTTGGTTGAGCAGTGAGGATGGCAGGCATGGGCCCTGCCTTGCTTGAGGTGGAGTCTCATGAACTTTTGCCCAGGCTGAACTCACGGTTCAATCCTCCACATCTCCGCCTCTCAAGGAGCTGGGGCTACAGGTGGGAGCCGCCGGCCGGGGCTCTGAAACCTCTTAGGCTCTGTGCCCACTGTTCTCCTGTAGGACAATTTCATCGGCGACCCTCAGCCACAACCTTTATGCCTAGCTCACGCTTTCCTCCGCGAACAAGAAGAGCAGATGTCCCACACCGAAGCCCTCTTAGGCAATCTTTGTGTTTTGACAAATTAAGTACGTGCTTAACTGGAATGTTATATTGTTGGTGTGTGTGTGTGTGTGTGTTTAGCTGAGGGAAAAAATAAGAATAAACAAAGCTGCAAGAAAGTTTCGGGTAACAAGTTTTGATGTGCTCCAGTGGGTTGTCTCCACGTGTCTTTTTCTGCTAATATTCCCCCCGGGACTTATCTTCCCCCATCTCCTCTTGACAGCAGCTCAGAATGTTCTGGTTGGGAACCACCCTTTCCCTCTCCTGGAACAGACTGTTCACGACGGCTGGTGGTGGAGACGTCTTGCAGAACCCACGGACATGTTGGGGAGAGAGAGAAGCAAGCGGGGGGAGGGGGGGGTCCAGGCGGGGCTCACTGCAGACACCGGCGCTCGGGGGCTGGGCGGGGCGCACAGGAGACCTCAGAAGACACGGGACCCCACTTGGACACGCGTCCCTGCTGATGAAATCAGCCAAGGCAAGGTCTGGAATAGAGGCCCTAGACACCAGAGAAGGATCTTTACCGGAAGAGGCGGGCACAGACCCCGTGGGGGCTGGGCGGGGCTGGAGAGGCCACGCACGCTCCTCTCCGGAGCCTTCAGCCCAGAGCCCGCACCCACGCTCCAGACCGGGGCTCAGCTCGGAGGGAGGACAGTCTCGTGTTCACCGGTCATGGCGGTGCAGGATCCCCCCCATCCCTAAAGGCAGATATCAGAAAACCGGAAGGTGGGCCGGGAATGGGGCTTAGTGGTAGCGTGCCCGCCTAGCATGCACAAAGTCCTGGGTTCGACTCCTCAGTACCACATACACAGAAAAGGCCGGAAATAGCACTGCGGCTCAATTGGAAGAGTGCTAGCCTTGAGCAAAAGAAGCTCAGGGACGGTGCCCCGGCCCGGAGCTCAAGCCCAGGACTGGCCAAGTGAAGAAAGAAATCAGAAGGTAAGCAAGCCTCCTGTCTCTCCCCCCTCCCCCCTGCCCCTCATCTTGCAGCCATCGCAGAATGAGTTTTAAGAACTTGGACAGCACGAGCAGGGGAAGGGCCAGCTGCCTCTCCGCCTGGACAATAGTCCCGGCTTGACAGACCCAGGAGCCCTGGGCATTCCTTTAGTACCAGCCAGGGGAGCCACCACCTCCCTTGTCCCACGGGGGGGGGAGGGGGAGGGCACTTGCTGGTTGCAGCAGTGGGTGACATGGGATGCTCTGCCTACTCTTCTAGAACCGTCCATGCAAATATACATGAATCGGAACCTCCCATATTCTATTGCGTTCATCATTTTATCAATAAAGAGAATATTTATTTATATTCCATTGATGAAGTCGTCTTCAAAGCACTACTGCATCTCACTGAATACGACATGAATATTTAGTTGAAAAGTACACCATTAAGTTGTATGCAATTTAAGAATAAGACCAGGAGAGTGGCTCATCTCTGTCATTCCCGCTACTTTCGAGGCGGAGATAGTCAAAAAAGTAAGACCCTATTCAAACGGTAACACAGAAAGGGATAGAGGTGGGGCTCAAAGAGTAGAGCACCTTCATGGCAAGCACAAGGCCCTGAGTTCAAACCCCAGTACTGCCAATAATGAAAAAAAAATAACCTGTCCATTAAAGATGTCAGTACACTTGTAAACCCATCCCAGTTTTAGCAGTGTTGAAATGCCAGTGGTAGAACCAGCGAAATCCGATGTTAACAAGGCCTGTTTTGCCACACGGCTATCCGCTGGTGTAGCTGAAATTCTACATCCCAGGTGTGACCAGGGCCTGAGCTGTTTGATATTGTAGCACAGCTGCCTCTCCCAGTAAGATGTTTGTCCCCTCCAGCTTTAAGTGTATCAGGTCCTGCCTGCCAGCTACTCAGTATCTATTCTCCTCTCCTTGGCTTCCATTAGAACCCTTGACCTTTAG